>NW_016809865.1:687695-728186 GCF_001698545.2 Rhinopithecus bieti | reverse complement strand
AGTCAGGTGGTTTGTTCTCTGTCATGAGCCGTGGGAGTCCTGTGCATTCTGGATACGAGTCCTTTGCCGGCTGCATGGTTCATAGACATCTTCTCCCCATCTATCGAAAATGTGTCTCTTCAATTCCCTAGGGGTGTCTTTTATATTAGAAGATTAATTTTGATGAGTCTTACCTACTTGTTTTCTTCCTTGATTATGGATCATGGTATGGCTAAGAGCTCTCACCCTAGGTCTCGACAATTTCCGTTTCTTCTACAGGTTTTGTAGTTTGGTCTTTTACATTCAGGGCTATGGTCCACCTTAATTTTCATACAGGAATTTCTCCCTGTTTTCACTCTTTTGCATACGGCTGTCCCATAATTCCAGCACCATTTGTTGAAAAGACTCAAATTCCACTGAACTGCTTTTGCGTCTTTGGATCTGTTCTGGACTCCACTCTGCCAGCTGACTCGTGTGTCCATCCTGAGCATAATTTGTGACTTGAGTGGCTGTCTCTGTGGAAAAAGGAATTCTGTCTGGAAGCATCCCCGCCGCTGGTCAGCACGCCGATAGCCTTGCCGGCCCGGGAGAGGTGCTCCAGGAACTTCCGCAAGGAGCCCTTGCGGTCCCGGGAGTCCTCCACGTCCATGGCGAGGAGGCCGAGGGGAGTCGCTAGTCCGGGTGCGTGGCAGGCAAAGGGGACCTGAATATATTTTATCTTTACTCTTCAATGATAATTTCACTGGGTCTTGCTAGATTCCAGGTTGACAGTTACTATCATTTGGAACTTGAGTATTTTTTAGCCCTGGTATTTTTTTTTTTTAACACATTCTTATTGCGTTTAATGGTTTCCTGTTTTGCTCCAAAATATCTAGGGGGGTAGGATTTTCTTAGATTAATATTTTATATGGAAATAATTTCAAGCTTACAGAGAGTTGCAAATCTGAAAACAGTACAAAGGACACTCCTATACAGTTTACCCAGATTCGTCTGTTGTTAACGTTTTATCCCATTTGTCTTATAATATTATATAGACAATTTTTTTTTTCTTACTATTTGAGGGTAACTTGGATACGTCATGCCCCTAAATACATCAGCATGTATTTTTTAAGAATAGGGATTATGTTCTTATAGAACCATAGTAAAATTGTGGTTATACTGTGATTTACACTTATACAATAATTTCCTCTAATCTACCATCTGTTTTTTTTCAGTTGACTTAATCATATTTTTTTTTTTTTTTTTTTTGAGACAGAGTCTTGCTCTGTCACCCACGCTGGAGTGCAGTGGTGCCATCTTGTCTCACTGCAACCTCTACCTCCTGGGTTCAAGCGATTCTCCTGCCTCGGCCTCCTGAGTAGCTGGGATTGCAGGTGCATACCACCATGCCCAACTAATTTTTGTATTTTTAGTAGAGATGGGGTTTCACCATGTTCGTCAGGCTGGTCTCAAACTCCTGACCTCGTGACCTGCCCGCCTCACCCTCCCAAAGTGTTGGGATTACAGGCGTGAGCCACCGCACCCAGCCTTCATCATATCTTTTATAGTACTTTCTGTTCTCCAGTAGGACCCAGTCTAGGGTCAAGTATTACACTGAATTGTCCAGTTTTCCAGCCTTCTTTTATCTGGAACATTTCCACATACTGTTGTTTTATTTATGACATTCACATTTGTTGAACCATACAGCTCCCTACCCCTTTTCATTTAATAGAATATCTTTAACTTTGTATTTCTTTTATGTTTCATTGTGTATAGACTGGGGTTTTTGTGTTTTTGGTGAGAATACTGAATAGGTAATATTATTTTCCTTCTTAAGATATCACATCTGGAGCCACATGATATCTCCTGACCTTCACTAGTGTTGTTAATTTTGATCTCCTAGCCAAAGTGCTGCTCAAGTTCTCTAACATTTACCCATTAACTGTTCTTCCTCTTACAGTGAAATCAATAATCTGTCCATGTGGAGCAGCCTTAAGAATATGTAAATATCTTGTTCCTCATCAAAATTTAGCATCCCTTGATGATTCTTTTCTGATCCAGTCTTTATCATGACGCTCTTTCCAACTTCATCTCTCATTATATCTTCAATTCTGGAAAATTCTTAACTTTTTTGCTTCTTTTGTTTATCAGTTTGCTTTTTCCTCATTTCGTCATTATCTTTTAAATTCTTATTACATTACAAAAACATTTCATGAAGAATATGGATGGACAATAAAGATGAAAATTAACTTTAGTAGTCATCAAAGAAATACAAATTAAAACAATTGTATCCTTCTTTAGGCCAATCTGATGGATTAAAGAATTACAGTATCCTGTTACTATAAGTATCTAGTGAAATAAAGGCCACTAGACTTTCAAAGAAAATGTAAACTGTTACAACCTTTTCTAAGGGCATTTTGGTAATGCTTTTCAAAACCTTAAAATTGTACAAATGTCTATCAACCCAGAAGCTTCATTTTCAAAACTTATATACTTGTTTTACTGTTTTTTATTATCTATAAAAAATTTTAATGCCTTTTTGTACTCCCTCCCTTTTGTCAATCCCTGCCCACTACTCCTCAGCTAATCTACTTTTTGTCTCTATAAATTACTTTGCATTTTAAGAATTTTATATACGTGGAGTCATATAGTATGTATTATTTTATTCCTGGTTTCTTTAGCAAAACTGTTTTGAGTTTCAAACATATTGTTGGAAGTATCAGTTGTTCATTCTTTTTTATTGCTAAGTGGTGGTTACCCTTATTGTATACATATATATGACATTTTGTTTATCCATTAATCCATCCCATTGATGGACATTTGGATTGTTTCCAGTTTTTAACTATTACAAATAAAGCTGCTGTGAACATTCATGCAGAAGTCTTTGTATAGACACTGGCTTCTATTTCTCCTGTGTAAAGACCTAAGTGTGGAATGACTGTGTTATATATAGTAGATGTATGTTTTACTGCCCAACTGTTTTCCAAAATGGTTGTACCATTGTACATTCCCAAAACAAAAGTGTATGAGAGTTCTGGTTGCTACTCATCCTAGCCATTTTGTATGCTCAGTTTTTCCAGTTTTAGATATTCTGATAGATAAATAGCATTGTTTTATTGTGGCTTTAATTTGTATTTCCTTTATAAGTTATGATATTGAAGCATTGTTCTATGTGCCCATTTGTCTCTGGATATCTTTTTGGTGAATTATCTGTTTACACATTTCCTCCATTTTTTGCTGAGCTGTTTGGTTTCATGTTACTGAATTTTGTGGGACAGATATAGATGTTTAGATGTAATATACAGTTGACCATTGAACAACATGGGTTTGAACTGAGTGGGTCTACTTATGCAAATTTTTTTTTTTTTCAATAAACATAATCGGCCCACCATATCCACAGGTTCCACATTCCACAACCAAATGCAGAAATAAAAGTATTTGCAGTGTGTGAAACCTTTGGATGTGGAGGACTGACTTTTTTTTTTTTGAGATGAAGTCTTGCTCTTGTTGCCCAGGCTGGAGTGCAGTGGCATGATCTTGGCTCACTGCAACCTCTGCCTCCCGGGTTCAAGTGATTCTCCTGCCTCAGCCTCCCGAGTACCTGGGACTACAGGCACATGCCACTACACAGGCTAATTTTTTGTATTTTTAGTAGAGATGGGGTTTCACCGTGTTAGCCAGGATGGTCTCGATCTCTTGGCCTTGTGATCCCGCTGCCTCCACCTCCCAGAGTGCCGGGGTAACAGACATGAGCCACTGCGCCTGGCCCGACTTTTTATATACTCAGGTTCCACAGGACTGACTGCAGGACCTGACTATGCCTGGATTTTGGTATCCACAGGAGTCCTGGAACCAATCTCCTACAGACACAGAGGGATAACTATACATTTCTTCATACAAGTCCTTTAGCACAGCGGTCCCCAACCTTTTTGGCACCAGGGACTGATTTCATGGAAGACAGTTTTTCCATGGACGGGGTTGAGGGGGATGGTTTCAGGCTGAAACTGTTCCATCTCTGGAACAAGTTGGTCAAGCATTAGATTCTCATAAGGAGAGTACAACTTAGAACCCTCGCAGGCACAGTTCACAATATAGGGTTTGTGCTCCTGTGAGAATCTAATGCTGCTGCTGATCTGGCAGGATGCAGAGCTCAGGCGGTAATGCTCGCGCTTGCTCACTGCCACTCACCTCCTGCTGTGCAAGCCCGGTACCTACCAGGCCACAGGCCAGTAGCATTCTGTAGCCCAGGGGTTGGGCACCCCTGCTTTAGCAGGTAGGGGATTTGCACATATTTTCCCTAGTCTGTGGCTTATCTTTTCATTTGCTTAATGGGACCTTTCAAAGGTCAGGAGTTCTTGATTTAGATAAAGTCTAAGGCGTTTTATTTCTTAACATTTACCCTGAGGAAATAATAAATGATTAAAGTTAGATATATTAGGATGTTCACTCTAGGAAAAATTGGAGCACCCTAATATTGAACAGCAGAATTTAGTTAAGTTATGATAATCTGTAAAGTGCAATACTATTCCATTGAAAAAAGATTGTGTTATTACAGTAGATTGACTTAGGGATTTATGGTGTTATTTACTGAGAAAGATACATAAAAGTCTCAAATTATATACATCAAAATGTTGGCAGTGATTATCACAATGTAATGAGATTGTAACTGCTTTTTACTTTCTGTTTTCTTTGTGATTTTATTTATACTTATAGTAAACATTTATTTGTTATCTATCTGTCTATCTATCTATAAGATGCTTAAAAAAAAACCACAAGTTAGAAATGGTGTCTTGACAACTTAAGTTATTTTATAAGAAAATATTTTAACATAAATTATTTTATACACTTGATGGAACATGTTTGAAGACCATGGATGGAAATGGCTATTGTTTTTATCTAGAGATGTTTTACTCTAGGTACTCTCTGCAGCTTTGGTAGTGCTGTGTAATTTTATCTGTCTTGGTATCTTATTATTTGCCCAAGCAGTGTGTGTGTGCTTAAGATTTTTTGTTTGTTTGTTTTGTTGTGTTTTGTTTTGAAGATAGTCTTGTTCTGTCACCAAGGCTTCAGTTCATTGGCACAAACTTCCAGGCTCCAGTGATCTTCCCATCTCAGCCTCCTGAATAGCAGGGACTATAGGCATGCACCACCATGCCCAGCTAATTTTTAAACTCTTATAGAGATAGGCTCTTGCTTTGTTGTCTGGGCTGGTCTCAAGTGCTCCTCCCGCCTAGGCCTCTCAAAGCGCAGGATTATAGGCATGAGCCACCATCCCATCCTTAAGAATTTATTTACAAATTACTATGAAAAACAGATAGGAATAATAGGCTTGATACCTTACTAAATTGTTGGTAAACAGAGCTTATGTACATGAATGCTATGCCCAGTCTGATTTGTAGGTCTTGGACAATACCACTAAAAACATCATTTTGACACTGCTATGTGTTATGTTTTATTGTTGGTTTTTTTTAAAGGAGTGCTTTTTATGTATTTATACATATAGGAACTATCAAAAAACCTTGAGCTGAGTACTAACAGTTTCCAACGACAGTTGCTTGCTGAAAGGAAAAGGGCATATGAGGCTTATGATGAAAATAAAGTTCTTCAAAAGGAGGTACAGCGACTATATCACAAATTAAAGGTAAGTATTTTAAATTGCATTATGTTTTCCATAATGTGTATTAGATGAAAATTAAATATTTTAAAACACTAAATATTACTATTCATATTTGTAAGTTGGTACAATATAATTTACAAAATTCTGGTATTGTCTTTAGTACTTAGAAAAGGTTTTTGGTATAATCACTATAACAAAGTGAAATTAAAAACAAAAACAAAAAAGGGTGAAACACTGAATACACCAATAGAAATGATGTAACTGAAGTAAATTGTAAAATCATAGAAGAAAATTTTGGGAACTAGAGCTTCACTGTGTTGCATGGTTGAATAATTCAGTGTTTTTCTTTAGATCACCCAATGATTTATTATTTTTGAAGTTGTTTCAAATGATGCTCTTCGTTTTCACAGTGTTTAGAGAAAGTATTCAAATTATTTAATTTTGTTAAAACAGGCAATTTTCATTCTACGTCGAAGTCATCAATGAGTTCTAGATAGAATGAAATTTTGCACAAAATTTTGTGTAAAATAGTGCAAAATTATACATTATCTTATGTTTTCTTTTTGTTAATAAAATTCTCAGAAAAAGCCACAGCCCCAAAATGGCCAAGTATGCCTGTGTTTGAAAGAGTGGTCTAATTTTTAACTCATCAATATTTCAGAACTTACATTTGAGAGATACTAAATTATTTGTCTCTGTGTCTCAGTTAAGACAATACTAGCTATATCAGGTAAGAATGGGTAAAAAATGAAATTTGCCTTAATTTTTTAAATTTCCAGGACATATTAGACTTTTTCAGGAAAATTATTGCTCTATCCTAACCTCAGTATACTAGAGACGTTTTTTTCTATAGTTTGGTAGTTACAGAAGGAAGCTGAACCAGGTATCTTTTAATATGGTAAGAAAATACCAGATGACAAAGTGAGGGGTTTTGTTTTGTTTTAAACTGAGACTCTACTTCCTTAATTATGTTGTGTTTGTTTTCAGGAAAAGGAGAGAGAACTGGATATAAAAAATATATATTCTAATCGTCTGCCAAAGTCCTCTCCAAATAAAGAAAAAGAACTTGCATTAAGAAAAAATGGTATAGTAACTATGATTGTTCACAAACTGATATTATTGCTATTATTTAGTGAGAGTACAATAATTCTGAAATGGAAGGGAAGGAAAAGAATCTCACTGAAATATATTTAAAATAAATGTATTTTTTGCAATTTAAATTTCTGACAATTTTCAGAAATTCTTTTCAGTTTTCTCTGCTTTTTTCCCCGGAAGAGAGGCTGTTAAAATTGTTTTACATAACTTTTGAAATTCCTTATTATAATTTTTTAAATGTTTTTGAAAATATACAAATATACCCCAAAGTAGAGAGTAATATGATGCACTTTCATTTATGTATCATGTAGCTTTAACAGTTATTCTTTTTACCAGTTTTGTTTCATCTATTTTTTTCTACTTTTCTCTAGAATATTTTAAAGTAAATCTCAGATGTCAGTTGATTTCACCTACAAATACTTTGTATTGTTATTTGTAGTTTTACTTTCTTTTTTAACAAAACTGTAATTTCCCTCTTATGTGAATTGCAAGATTTTAAAATATAAACGTTGTGAAACTTAAAGCATTTGTAGTCAGAATTCTCCCCAAATCATACAATTGCCAGTAAATCCTAGAAACAAAAATAGTAATAGTGAGTATTAAGCTGAGCAAAACATACATTATATTTATATAATGAATATATATAAGTGAATATTTATATTCACCATTTAAATGAAGTGGTGTGTTTAAATGTACATGTATATGTACACACACATGCATATATATATGTGTGTGTATATATACATGCCAGTTGAATTCCATATATTTTGGCATTGTTCATTGTAATAATAATTTTTAAATGATTTTCATTGTAGCTGCATGCCAGAGTGATTTTGCAGACCTGTGTACAAAAGGAGTACAAACGATGGAAGACTTAAAGCCAGAGGAATATCCTTTAACACCAGAAACAATTATGTGTTATGAAAACAAATGGGAAGAACCAGAACATCTTACTTTAGTGAGTTCAGCAGTATTATTATGTACCAAATTCAGTATGAAGTTATTCGTAAAAACACAATATCAAACATTTTAAAATTTCAGTAATGAAGCTAGTACTATGTCTATGTGAATATGCAACTAGCCTTTTTGAAGGGAAAGAGGTATTGTGTATTTTATAAAATTCTTTTGGCTTGACTCTTTTAGTTTACATCACATATTTCAGGTGCTTCAGAATGATGGATTGTGCCTCCTGGGTTGGGGGCAGAAGAGAAGAATTTGCCTTCTAAGTTTCTCTTATGTACCGAGATAGTCTTGGAAAACCCTCAGTACTTTTATGTTTAGTAGCAAGTAATAGTAGTTTTCTTTTCTTTTCTTTTTTTTTTTTTTTTTGTAGCGGAGTCTTGCTCTGTCGCCCGGACTGGAGCGCAGTGGCCGGATCTCAGCTCACTGCAAGCTCCGCCTCCCAGGTTTACGCCATTCTCCTGCCTCAGCCTCCCGAGTAGCTGGGACTACAGGCGCCCGCCACCTCGCCCGGCTAGTTTTTGTATTTTTAGTAGAGACGGGGTTTCACCGTGTTAGCCAAGATGGTCTCGATCTCCTGGCCTCGTGATCCGCCTGTCTCGGCCTCCCAAAGTGCTGGGATTACAGGCTTGAGCCACCGCGCCCGGCGTAATAGTAGTTTTCTTATGATTTCTTAGAATTTGATTTCTTAGAATTTGACTAGGTTTAATTTTTTTTTTTTGGTCTCCTATATAAGAGAATTTTACATGGTAACTGACTGAATAATGAACAAAGTAATGGCAATGGAATCTGATCTTATCCTGTTCAAATTAGAGTGGAATTCAGGGAGTCTCTGTTGGACTTTCATTTAAAAGGACCTCCATTCTGAATCACTGGAAAGTCTCTTTCTCTAAGCGAGTTTTATCTTTAATGTTTACCGCTTAAACTCCAAAGAAAACAACATATCGGCAACCTAGCATATTTCATACAATGGTATGTGTTTATACCTTATAAGTTTCCCAGTGACCCTGAGGTCTCTTCTTGAGGTGTAAAACAGAAAGGATGGACTGATTTGATTTCTCTGTATATTCTAGCTTGTTTATTTATTTTTGCTTGATAATTCATACAAGTTAGTTGTATCCGCTAAGTGTGTTTCTGTATTTGTACTGTCATTGAAACTAGATCATGTTGATTTGTCTTTTTGAGATCACAAAGTGAGGAATGACAAAGTAATTATTAACTTTAAAAGAACTAAAAAAATTGGTCTTTTTATAGTATACTTTCAACAGAAGGAATAGAAACCTGGTATAGTGAAAAGAGTGTAAGAATATGAGAGCCTTGGAGTTAGCTCTCATTTTAGTTAAATTCTAACATTTTAATTGTGTGACTTCTTGGAGCCTCAGTTTTCTCATCTATAAAATTAGGGTGGATTACTTTTCAGGGTTGTGACAATGAGTAATCATGAAATTTTTTTATTTTTCATTTTTTATTTCTTTTTTAGTCACATGAAATTGGAAATAATCATGATGTTCATAAAACTCTTTAGACTGAACCTGCCACTGTAAAGGGCCTCACCAAATGGTAGCTTACAGTACAAGCTAAGTTGCTATTGGAAAAAGAATAGAGTGGCTCAAGTGAGAGAAAAATTTCTCTCTCTTGTTATAGACTGAAGTCAGTTGGTAGTTGACAGTTGGTAGACAGCTTTGTTTCATGGTAGTCATCCCCTGTCTTGTTGATCTTCCATTTTGAAGAGTGTAGCCCTCTTGTGTATGGTTGGAACTTGCTTACCACCCCTGTGGGAAAGGGCAACAAGGAAATGGAGGGCAAGTAGCATTTGGTTTTGTAAATGTGATCTGAAATTGCACATGTACTTCCACTCCCCTTCCATTAGTCCTTTCTAGCTGCAAGGGAGGGTAGCAAATGTAGTCTCCAGCTAAGCAGCTCTATGTCCTGCTAAAACTCACAGGATTCTGTTGCTAAAAGGAAGAAGATGAAAATGGATACTAGACAAGTCTTTACTAATAATAGATATTTCACTTTTATTAAGAAAAATCACACACCCACATATTTGAAAGTTACCATAGGAAACAAGGAATTTTAAGTTTATAACATTTTTATTTGATTTGAATATCATAAAATATATTAGTTGGAGGCTTGGACATAATATTGTCACTGCTTATGTTACAGTTCAACAGCATCTCAGTTGATTCTCATAGTTGGCAAATAGCCATTACTGGTTAACTGTATTAATCAGATTTTTGGTGAAAATGCACAAAGCAAGGATCCTTCTAAAACTTGTCTCTTCAGAACTTTATGTACCATTTTGGCTTTACTTCAGTTATACTGGTTCTAATACGTCTTATAAATGCTTCTTTACAATTTTAATAGAAATAATCCTGTGTGGTTTTGAAGCATTTTTCAAGGAGTGGTAACTTGTGATTTACTGATTTATTAATTGAAAATCTGCATTAATTTTTAACTTAGTTGGTAATCATGTTTAATGGATAAATCTGTGTTGTTTAGTTCCCCCCCTTTTCTATAATTTGTGAACTTGCATTTTTTTTTTTTTTTAACGTATAATAGGACTTGCAGTCTCAGAAGGAAGATGGGCATGGAGAAGCAGGGATTCTAAACCCAATTGTGGAAAGAGAAGAAAATTTTGTTAAAGGTGAAGAACTCCATGTCTTAAAACAGGAGGTTGAAAAGCTGGAGGATGGTAAGAAAAAGAATTTGTTTAAGCATGTGACAAGTCAGCATTCCCTGGGAAAGAAAGAGTGAGCATCCTTTAATATCTTCCAACTTAACTGTGAATCGGTTAGGTAGAACAAAGAAAGGTGGATACAGTGGTAGGGGATGGCTTATCAGAAGCTGTACACATTTGAATAATGTTATTAAGGAAAGAAAAAAATTGAACACTCTAAGTCATTTGCTATTTAGGGTTAGGGAATAAGGATGAGTTGCATTCAGAAAATTCTGATGAAGTAGGATTCAGATGCCATTTACTAAAGTTACTATACTTGGAGTGTTCTTACATATTTTAATATTTTTAATTTTTTCATTTGGAAGTAGTTTCAAAGTTAAAGTTGCGAGAGTAGCTAAAGAACTATTTGTGAGTGAGTTGTGTATCTCATGCCCATACCTTTAAATACTTCTATGTATATTTCCCCAAACTAAGACATTCTCTTAGACCGTATTCTAATGTAGTTTTCAACTTCAAGAAATTTAATTTTGATGCAACTCATTAATCTGTCATTCATATTATTATTTTGTCAGTTGATACAATATTGTTCTTGATAGCATTTTCTTCATTCTGTTATAAGATCATGAATTGTATTTAGTTTTCATATCTCTTCAGTCTTCTTTAATCTGGAGATTTTGTTACATATATATATGTACAGAAAGAGAGAGAGAGAGAGAGGGAAAAGAGAATGTGTGTGAGAGATTAACATTTTGATGAATATAGACCCATTTTAAAACAGAATGTTCTTCATTTTGGGTTTGTCTGAAGTTTTCTCTTAATTAGATTCAAGTTAATGCATCTTCTGTCAGAATACCACGTAAGTCATATCTCAGGACATGACATCCAAAGGTTTCATTTATTTTTAAGTGTAGAGTCTTTACTCCATCTATCCATCCATCCCTACTATACAGCATTATATTAGTTGTAAAAAAATAGGCAAAGAACCTTTCTTCACCACCAGTATCTTGAAGAACAAATTTTGTTTTATAAATGAGGATCTTAAATGCAATACATATTAAATATATTATTCTCTATTCCCAGAATATCAAGTAAAAATGAAATTTATGATGTCTTTTCTCACTTGACTTACTATACCCAAATTAAATATGGTTGTTTTATAAAACTTGATAGTTTTCCTGTTTAAAAATACTGACTGTTACAAAATCCCATTAAAAAAAAATTTGATTTCATACAGAATGGGAAAGAGAAGAACTTGATAAAAAGCAAAAAGAAAAGACATATTTACTGGAAAGAGAAGAAAAGCCAGAGTGGGAAACTGGAAGGTACCAACTAGAAATATATCAAATTCAGAATATGGATAAATTGCAAGGAGAGGAAGAAGAAAGACTGAAGAGAGAAATGCTACTTGCTAAACTGAATGAAATTGACAGAGAACTCCAAGATTCTCGAAATCTAAAATACCCTGTTCTGCCATTGTTACCTGATTTTGAATCAAAACTACACTCCCCAGAGAGAAGCCCCAAAACATACAGGTTCTCTGAATCCTCAGAGAGGTTATTTAATGGGCATCATTTGCAAGACATCGATTTCTCAACTCCAAAAGGAGAAGGTCAAAATTCAGGAAATGTTAGAAGTCCAGCCTCCCCTAATGAGTTTGCATTTGGTAGGTATGTGCCTTCATTTGCAAAAACATCAGAGAAGTCAAATCCATTTAGTCAAAAAAGTAGTTTTTTGGATTTCCAAAGAAACAGTGTGGAAAAACTTAGTAAAGATGGTGTAGATTTAATTACAAGAAAAGAGAAAAAAGCTAATTTGATGGAAGAGTTATTTGGTGCCAGTGGTAGCAGCACCATTTCCTCCAAAAGCAGTGACCCAAATTCTGTGGCTTCCGATAAAGGAGACATTGACCCTCTAAATTTTCTCCCTGGGGATAAAGGCAGCAGAGATCGAGAACATGATGAAGATGAAGACTTTTTCCTCAATGAAGGAAGAAGTTTTAATCCAAATAGACACCGATTAAAACATGCAGATGATAAACCAGCAGTAAAAGCAGTTGATTCTGTAGAAGATGAAATTGAAGAAGTAGCACTGAGATGACTGACTAGAGTATACATTTTTCCTAATTGTAAATATTGAAATATTTTAATACAGTGTGTATTATAAACATTTAGACTTTTAATGCTACAATGTCCTTATTAAGGAATGATTTTAATAGCTAAATACAATGCAGTTAAAAAGTAGATCATACATACACCACATAGATAGTTTGCCAAGAATGAAGGAGGCTTTTTTGAATGAAACCAAAATAAAATGTATCTTGAAAAATGAAATAGATTTTAACTCTTCAACCAGTGCTATGGCAAGTTTAACTGCACTGGAGGTGGTATTCCTTTTCTACTTTTATCCCTATTTATGTATTTTTGATCATATTCTCATTGAGCTAAATACAGTCTTCCCACTAATTGTTGAATGAAAATTAAGGGTAAAAGTCTGTGTTGGGAAGTGTAGCTCCAGATGGTGGAGAACCAGTGCTTCTTAGGAGCCCTTCCCTTTATGGATAGGGCCAGGGGTCCCTATCTTTCATGGCAGTGCTGAGCTACTCTTGAGTGATAGCAGTCACAGCATTGGGATTTCTCATTCCTCTGAAAGTACCCACAGCTAAACACTACTCATTTCCCAATTTCAGTATTTACTGAAATCACTTACCTACAATTCTGTTAGAATATTACATTGAGTTCAGAAGACATTTCTCTGTTTGCAAGGACAGTTGCTCTCTGTCATAGCCCCCAGAAGCTTGGATACAGTGTAATTCCTCTCCTTGTTCTCCTACATTCTTTGTATCTCGGTGACTGGGTGTAAGATTTCATGCCAAATGCAAGGAATAGTAGAAATACATACCAATTACAAAGAATAGAAGAAACTTTATCCCAATATATTACAGAAAGATCTTCAGTTCAATTATGTTTCCAGAGTAATATAATTTGGAAATGTTAATGCTTTTAAGATTTGAACTTGTCCTCAAACCAAGGAGACAACAATAGTGTAATACTATTGGACTTACAGGACTAGTTTTAAAGCAACTTTGTAGAGAAGATTTTTAGACATAGGACTTCTGCCTTGCTGACTAGAGTGGATAGTTTTCTGTTTAAATGCATTGGTCTTTTGGCTGTTTGTAATTCACTTCAGCTTATAGAGAAGTTGATGAGTTTGGATCATGCTGGATATGATTGGTCTTTAAAAAGCAGTAATATACCACCAACCAAGGAGAAAACACTGTTAAAATGAAGAGTGGTGGAAATAGTGTGTTGGGAAGAATAAAAAATTTAGATTGGCACTTATTCTAAAGTCAGCTGTTTTTTTTTCAAGAATTTACAAGCATTTGCTCATAGTATGATTTCTGATGCCAGGCATGCATACTGATGAGGGGAAGGCATTACTGTTAATTCTGAGTTCTTATAAATGCATATTATTGAATTTCATTGCATGACTATTTATCAAGACTTACCTGGTTAGGTCTCCAATTAAAAGATGTACCACCTATCATCTTCTAAATTGTGTTCCTTTCATTTATTGGGAACAGAATATCTCAAAAGTGCTGAACTATATTAAAAAGTTTTCTTAATAGATTTCTACGTCTGATATGTATAACCATTTACTATAATATGTTGCAAATCATTCTAATATATGTAAAACAATATTATTTGTAATGCAGTTCTTGGTAAAATATTATGTAATGTTAATTTTGTTCCTAGCTGCTAATTTTTCTGCCAAAAGTATTCTAAGTTTTAGGTTGTTTTAAAGGCTTTTAAAACTTTTTAGTTAAGTTTTTTATTCAGGTCATTTAACCTAATTTTTTGCTTTTTTTCTACCTGATGATCTCTTTAACCAGATGCAAGAAGACAAAATTATTAAAATTAAACCTAAAGTTAAGTTATAGATGTAAAGGCATTTATGATATTAAGCATTAAAGATTGGAAATTAAAATGTACAAGCAAACAGGGTTTTCTTTATGAACAAACGAGTTAGAGCGTAGAATTTTTTTTATAAAGTCATTAAATTTATTTGTACTCGAAACTCTTACTATAAAAATGTAAAAATGCACTATGATCTTTATTTGAGTGATACCTGAAGTTATGCTTAGAAATATGTAATGAAACAGGACTGAGGGTTAATTTTTTGTTCATTATACACCTTTTTTTATGTTCAGTATTTTTAGTTGAAGTAGATGAATGCTGGCTCTAAATCAGGTTAGACAGTAATGCTAGTCTTATCGATATTCAAGTTTTAATTAATCCTTTCAGGCTGTTAATGGCTATTCTAATTGGCACATATTGTCATATTTTTTGTTTTAAAAAAGGTGAGGGGTAAAGAGGATTAGAATTGAATTGTGGAAATAAAACAAGTTCATTGCCATGGCTGACTTGTAATGTTTTCCTGTCATCTCTCTTCCACCGTCATTTTCCAAGATACTCGACTTCTTGGTATCCCTGACTAATTGTTAGTGATAAGCAATGGTAAATCTCCTGATGAAATTGGGAAGAGAAGTTTGTATTAGGGATAATACTGGATTTTCTTAGAATTAAAGAAGTTAGCCATAATGTGTGAAGAATCTGCCTTAAAAAGTTTTGCCCGCTTCTACACAAAACTTTCCTGCTTTTATGTCAGTCTAGTTTTATATGGCTTGAAATTGCTCTCCTTTTATTTAGGAGTTTTTTGTTTGTGTTGTTTTTTGGGTTTTTTTTTTTTTTTTTTTTTTTTGAGACAGTCTCACTCTGTTGCCCAGGCTGGAGTGCAGTGGCACAATCTTGGCTCACTACAACCTCTGCCTCCCAGGTTCAAGCGAGTCTATTTAGGTGTATTTAAAAAAATTAACCACTAGTGCTTCTTGGATGCCCTAGACTATGTTAGATGGCAGGAGAGCGTGGAGAGTAAACCAGACAGGCCCCTGTCTTCACAAAGTGGATGAAGAGCACAGTGAGCCAGACTGCATGAGTTTCCATCCCTGCTCTCCCACTGTTCCCTGTGTGTCCTTGGACTACAGCTTGCTCAGTTGTTACTGGTCTTTAATTGTACTACTTATGGTGGTTATGAGTAAATGAAATACTTAGGTTTATGCTTGGCAGGTGCCTGGCACATTATAAGCACTCAGTAAATATTAGCTGCTATTACCATGACTGACTATGAGTTTCTTGTAGGGGGAAAAAAATGAACAAATAGAATACAGGTATGAATGTGTAATACATTAATGCTATACTGTGAATAGACATAAGCAGAAAAAGCTTTTAAACCTCCAAGTTATCATAAAACTTCTGTACTAAATATATTATGTCTTTTTTATCTGCACTTAGAACTCTCCTTCCTTTATTTAGTATTAAATTTGGGAGGGGAACAACACACACTAGGGCCTGTTGAGGGGTCAGGGTTGAGGGGAGGGAGCTTAGAGGATAAGTCAGTAGTGCAGCAAACCACCATGACACACATACCTATGTAACAAACCTGCACATTCTCCACATGTATCCTGGAACTTAAAGTAAAAAAAAAATAAAACAAATAAAAATAATAAAAAAATTTGCAGTAAGATTGATGAGTTTGTTTCCTAACTCACAGAAGAGTGAAAAAACTAAACTTTGAAAGGATTTTCTAAAGACAGGTTCAGTGACATAAGGAGAGGTGAGAGTTAACAGCTTCACAGCAAACAAAATCCAGAAACTTTCAAACCCACATAACTTTTGGGTTGCATAAATTCATACCTCAGCTGTCCCTTAATGTCTGTCTGTGCGTATCCTTGGATAAGTTACAAAACCTCTCTGCACCTTCGTTTTCTTCTTTATAAAACAGGGCTAATTAGAGTGCCTACCTCATAGTAATCTAACCTAATTAACTCGAAATTAATACAGGAAAAACCACTTAGAACCAGAAGCACTTGAACGTTAGCTGCTATTGCTATTTTGGAAAGACAGTAATTGCGGAGAGCAATTATTTTTGCTGAATGCCAGCCATGGCAGTTGGCATTTTTTATGTGCTTTATTCCTCACAAAGTTTTTCCAAATAAGTACTATTAGTCCCATTTTCAGTTACAGCTAATAGATTGTGATATATGTTATAGGTTGCCCATGAGATTACACAGGCTATTCAGTAGCCTCAATATGAGAACTCTAAAGAAATATTTTAGAAAGAGTTTTGTTTTAGTACTTTATTTTATTTTATTTTATTTTGAGATGAAGTCTCACTCTTGTCCCCCAGGCTGGCATGCGATGGCACAATCTCAGCTCTCTGCAACCTCCACCTCCTGGGTTCAAGCGATTCTCCTGCCTCAGCCTCCTGAGTAGCTGGGATCACAGGCACCTGCCACCATGCCCAGCTAATTTTTTTTTTGTATTTTTAGTAGAGATGGGGTTTCACCATGTTGGCTAGGCTGGTCTCCATCTCCTGACCTCAGGTGATCCGCCCACCTCAGCCTCCTAAAGTGCTGGAATTACAGGTGTGAGCCACCACACCTGGCCTAGTACGCTTTAAGTGGTGACAGAAACCCAAATCAAACTAGCTTAAGCAAAATAAGGAAATTACTTTTGTCTCAAATCCAGAAAGCTTAATAAAGTGTGGTTGGATCTGGAGGTTCGAATAATAGTACTTACTCTGTCCACTGCTTGGTCTCATTTTCAGAGAAACTTTACATTTGATAATGTTTCAGTTGTTACAGTTGGTAGCCTTGAACCCACATCATTCCTTCATCTGGCATGCCCCTTTTCCCACCCCCCACAAAAAGAAAGTCTAGTCTGGCAGAAGTCTGTTTGGCCCAAGGAATGCTGTGTGCCTGGCATTAAGGTTGGTGGTCTTGTGCAGGGAAAGGATGGATCCCTACTCTTACCTACTTCATGGAATGAACAGGATTTTTGTGGAATGGAGGAGGCATGGTTCCCCTGATGAAGGAATTTTTGACATAAATTTTTTTTTTATTAAAATTTTAATCAAAAAATAATATGGAATAAAAATAATAGGGAATAAACATTAAAAGTTAGTTACTTGTTCAGCACTCCTTATTCCCAGGAATGAGGCATTTTTCTAACAAGATATGATGGGGTTGCACTGTGAAGTTTATTGATTATTAAAGGGTGAATGATGTATCAGCAATAGATAAGATGGATGTGATATCTACATTTTAGAATTCATAGAAAAGACTTAGAGACCCAAATATGTATTTTCCATACTAATTGCTACATTTTTGAAATATATATCCATATATAAGCGATTATATTCTATCTACCTCAATCTAAGACAAAATAAAAATTAGAACTCAGCAGTCAGAGTAGAATAGTAAAAACACTGACTTTGGAGTGAGAAGTTGGGTTGGAGTGCTTGCCAATTGCTAATTACAACTTTTGTCAAATAATTAACTTTTCTTAACATCTTCCAGAAGTGAAATAGAGCTGATCCTATCTTACAAGGTTATTGTGAAGATTAAATGATGTCGTGTATTTTTGAGAGAAGAGAATAAGTAACATGATGAAGCATGTCAGTAGAGGGAGAGCATTATCTATTTAGCATTAACTTCTGTATCAACACCCAAAACTTTGTTTAAAAACAACAGAAGCTTGTCAGTATGGAATCTTAAAAACTGCACTTGGTAGCTTACCTCATAATCTGCTGTCTTTGATCGAAGTGGGACTCTTCTTTACAGACCCATACAGAGGTATTCGATAGAGATGCTTTGATGCTTTTGTGGACAAGCAGCCTGTGGCAGATGCAGTTTTACACACACAGTTTTACTTCACCAGCCATTTCCATGGAGGGTAATAGATACAAATCAGGAGCCCAGACTGTGGTCTGAAGACAGAGCATTAGAATTAAGGATGGTCTCCCTGCCAGTAGAACTACAGGGATTCCTTGACTACCATGACCAAAGGTGACTGTCTTTCTTCTCTCTTTAAGTGACCTGAATACCAACTTTCACATTTCTGGTTCCAGTTGATACTGATCCTGGTTATGCATACTTTTTGTGCAGTCTATAACAGGACATTATAGATGTCAGATTTTTTTTTTACCCTGATATAAAGAACCCAAGAGTTTTTTATATAGGCAATCGCTGCTACTGAAAACTACAACTAGAAAAAAAGGTTTATTTAAGGCTTTGTTTTGTTCTATAAGAACTTCCCCCCAAGTCTTAAATTTAGCCTCCATATTTGCTCCTAATCTCTGTGATACCTGTAATATTTACTCTCCTAAGTACTTACAGAGGAGCTCCAACTAATCAGGACAAACCTTCATACTCTTTATCTAAAATGATTTTCAGTAGAAAAATAGGATCAATACAAACAAAGAACATAGGCCAGGAAAATCTGTTAGTGTTAATACTTTACGCATTATGACCAGGGTCTAGAATATAGAAAAATGGGACCCGTATTTCTGAAGTCTAGTTTTATAATGAATATCATGCACTCCTTCATCCTAGGCAGAAGATTGTGGTGTTTCTCTGGATGGGAGCTAATGTTTTCCTCTTGAAGAACAGATTCAGCATCATTTAAATAAATTTACTTTATACTTTAGGCAATAGTTCTCAAACTATGACCTCCAGAGCTGCAGCAATGTCCTCTGGGAACTTGGTAGAAATGTCAGTTCTTGCCAGGTGCGGTGGCTCACGTCGGTAATCCCAGCACTTTGGGAGGCCAAGGCAGGTGGATCACCTGAGACCAGGAGTTCGCAACTAGCCTGGCCAATATGGTGAAACCCCATCTCTACTAAAAATAGAAAAAATTAGCCTGGTGTGGCGACGGGCGCCTATAATCCCAGCTACTCGGGAGGCTGAGACAGGAGAATCGCTTGAACCCAGGAGGTGGAGGCTACAGTGAGCCGAGATCGCTGCCATTGCACTCCAGCCTAGGCTACAAGAGCAAAACTCTGTCTCAAAAAAGGAAAAAATAAAGAAAATAAATGTCATTTTTCTGGCTGTATTCCAGACCTACTATATAAGAAACTCTGTGGGTAGGGGCCAGCAATCAGTATTTGAACAAGCCCCCTAGGTGATCCTGATGCAGGTCATTTGAGAACCACTATTCTAAAGTACTACTTGTTGGGGTGAGTAGGTGTTCCTTTATGTACAGAAATGGCTACCCTGGAAGGTTCTTCTATATTTAAATCTAGCACTTAGGGCTTGTGATCACAATGAGGAGGTGCAGTATATGGACTCATCTTTGCCTTCTCACACTGCACACTGGACTGGAGAGAAGCCACTGTCTTTTTTATTTTGTGACTGAACCAGTTGTGATCTGTAACTGTCTGTTCTGCGTGGTTAACATGTCAGAAAATTTGAACTAGTCAGGAAGGAGGAATTCTATTGGAACAATGAGCACCAAACAGATTGGGCAGTTCATGTAGCATTCCTCCATTATAACCTATGATTCCCAAACTTTCAGAAAAAGCTTCAAAACATTATTCTTACAGCATTCCCTCAAGAAGAGCAAATCAATGTGATTTAAATTTGACGTTCTTTGTGAACATTCATTTTTTAATGCAACAAGTTTAAGTGTTCAGGTTTTTGAAAGTTTGAGAAAAGTATGTGTGAGTGTGTGTGTGTATTTCATGGTCCAGTCAAGTAGTTTCTATGCTTGAGTTTTAAAAAATATTAAAATTATCTAAATTAGATTAGCTGATATACAGGGAGTATTTCAAAAAAAGAAAAATGAGACAGAATTAAGTATTCCTGCTTCTCATGTATCCACTCCTCAGTGTATGTGAAGACAAAGGTATATAAACAAGAATTCCTACGTACATCTAGAGGAAGTGTTTATTTACTAACACAATCGATCATGTTTGGATTTTGTTTGCTATATAAGTCTTCATGTGTCTTTCTTTGGCTTTTTAATTTTTTTTTTGTCTTACAAAAACAAAACCCACCTCGTCTAGAACAGACCTGTTTCTGTGTAATGTGTTTATATGGTGCCAAGTACCAGGCCATATAAAATATTGATATTGATGATGGAGTGGGGAAGGGCTGGGGATGAAAATACATCTATTTCCAAATGTAGAGGAGAGAACCATATTTCTCCAAGGCTCAGGTGCCATAAAATGCATCTCCGCTAGAAAATGTACAGTCTGACAGGCCAGTGAAAATGTAGTGGCATTGCAAGTTTTGAATGTATCCGTAAAACTGTGATTACCACAATGTAATTTTGGCTCTAGGACTAGCAATCTCTTAGAGTAATGAATATATTGGTTTTGACACCCCCACTGGAGTCGTAACTTCATCAATTTCTTTGTTAGTCTGTTTATTGATAAACATGCTCCAGAAGTAAAGAGTTCTCATTTAGTTATGAAATTTTTCTCTTCTTACCCTTCACCAGTATTTCTCATTTTCAGCTGTAGCTTAATTTCTAAGTGTCTTTTTGATTAACTGCAAAGTTTGATGGAGTCCAGCAGCATTAATTAAATCAGTGTACATTGTCAGTTGGGTTTTTTCTTAGCTGCTGAGAGGTTGCTAGGATATTCTCTTAAAGATACAATTCTCTTGATTAACTGCAAAACCCAGATTGCCCAAATAACATTTTTATTAATTCATAAAAATACAGGTGAGGATTGCATTTAAATTTGTAGCAAGGTAAGTGCTATGTATCTCCAGATGCTTTTAGTATTGCAGAATGTGTTTAGGTATACTTATAAACAATGTGTTTTGAATAACAGTTAGGAGATGGAGAATTAGTCATTTTTATTTTAGGGAGAGTATTTCTTTGTGTTGCTCAATGTATATGAATTTGAAGCTGAAAATGTTCTGAATTTTATATCACCATTGGCAAATACATCTCAATTGTACCTATAGCTCTGCAGAAATCCTGTTGTGATTATCATGATTATTATTTATTGGTATAATTGATTTCAAAATTTTATATAAATTGCAACCATTGTCCCTGGTTTATTTAGTAAAATAAAATCAAGAAGCATATGAAGAAAAGGAGACATTCACCTATAATAGTTTGATGTGATATGGGTAGTTGTTTCAGAGGTTAAGGACTAGCAAATGGCTTTATCTGGGTGACATTTTTTCTAGCAATTGTTTTATGGCTAAAAAGTGTGAAAATAACTATACCTGATTCTACTCCTGCCCATCTTGCAGTTGTACATTAATTCATTCATTGTTAAGCATTTATGGAGCTCCTATTATATAATGCAATTTACTAGAAATCATAAGAGGATTTTTAGATGGCAGTATGACATAAGATTTTCATTTTGAAACAGGCACTTCTATACTGACGTGGAAGATGGATTAAACAGTTTAGGAATTGCAGATAAGAAATAATGAAAAAGTCAGTAGACATATACTATATAGAAGAATGATAGAGTTATTTATGAGAGAGAATTGATACCACTTGGTAATCAATTGAATGTGGGAGAGAGGGAGAGAGAAGAAGCCCCCAATAACTGAGGAGATGACAGGGACACTGACTGAAATGGAAACTACTAGAAAAACAGATTTTGAACGTAGGAATTGATGAGTAGCTCCGTTTTAAACATGTTGAATTTGTTGTGGGATATCCATGGACATGCCTAGCAAACAGAAAGATCTACACCAAAGATATTGATCTTTGTCTTAATCATACATATGTGGAATTTGTAGCCATGTGTGTGCACAAGGTTACCCAGTGTGTAAAAAGCATGAATACAAACGATAATAACAAAGAAATGATCATGTCAAACAGCTTCAACTTTGGAAATGGTTTTCCTAAAGCTCATTTCTCCCTGTTAATTCTGAGTTTCATAAATATCTGAATTGTACAGTTAAGTTCCTGGCCCTTCTTCATTCTCCTCTCTCTGCAAATCCTTCAAGATAAAAATGTTTTCTTTAATAGGGGAGGCAATCAGTTTTAAACATTTTAGGAAAATGAGGAACTTTTTTATTCTCAAAAGGCTTTGATCTTTGTTTGCTTCTGCCAAACTTGCCAAAGGGTATTAAAAACATTTTAAATTGTTTTTCTATTCGTGCAAAAGAAACAAGCTGATAGAGGTAATAGACAATACAGATAAGCAAAAGAACAAAAAATTAACCTAAAGTTCAACCAACTCATCCAAAATGCCATTTTTGGTGTGTGTGTGTGTGTGTGTGTGTGTGTCTATGTATGTATGTGTACACTTCTGGGCATTGTATCTTGTTCTAATTATCCTCCTTTTTCTATGTCAGCACCACATATCATATGTTATTTTTAAAAATCAAACGTATGTTCTTTTTAAAAATCAAACATTTTGGCTAGGTAATACACTCCATGATTCAGAAATCAAAATGATATGAAAAGGTATACAATACATTCTTGTTCCTTTTCCTGTCCTTAATCTAACTAGTTACAAATATACATAAATATTTAAAAAAAAAACTATTTTCTTTGGTTTCTTGAGAACCAGTGACATTTCCAAAATTTGTGCAAATACAATATGAATTGTGATTCTTTCCATCTTGTAAAGATGGCATATTTTATATACTATTGTGCATATTGATTTATTTTTTATTCATATATTTCTTATTGTGATGGTTAGTCTATGTGCCAACTTGACTAGCTGTAGTACCCAGTTATTTAATCAAGCCCTAGTACAGAGGAGAATGCCTTGTGAAGATGGAGGCAGACTGGAGTGATGTCTACAAGCCAAGGAACACCAAGAATTGCCAGCAACCACAGGAAGCTCAGAGAGAAGCATCTTTCCTAGGGCCTTTCAACGAAATATGGCCCTGCCAACACCTTGATTTCAGACTTCTAGTCTCCAGAACTGTAAGAGAATATTCTAATTTCTGTTGTTTTAAAGATATCCAGTTTGTGGTAATTTGTTACAGTAGCCTTAGGAGAGTAATACAGTGATCTTTTCATATCATTACATAAAAAGCCTCTTCACTTTTAAGAGATAGCTTCATACTAATCAATTTTTATGGATATACCAACATTAATTTACCAGTCCTCCTGTGATAGGTATTTGGGTTGCCTCCAGTCTTCACTATTACAGATAATGCTTCATTAAATGACATTGTACATTAGTTTTACATGTGTGTAAGTATAGCTGTAGGAGAAATTTCCAGAAATGGAATTGATGGATCAGAAGGTATATCATTTGTTAGTTTAACAGACACTACAATATTATCCACCATGGTTTTAACCAATTTACACACTCATCTGTATAAGTGCCTGTTATGCCCTTTTGGTAGATAGCTCAGTATTTGTAAGGAAATTTGCATTTCCCTTAATTGGAGATTGCATTTAAGAGTCATACAATTCTGAACTACCTATTCATATTCCTTCCCCATTTTACCATTAGATTATTGATCTTTATCTCTAAGATTGAGTTATATATTGATAGATTAGTCAGTTACTTGTGATGTGACTTAAAAACTTTTCTTCCAAATCATCTCTTATCTTTTGATTTTGCTTATTGTATTTTTTTCTTTTTACTATGCTTACTTTTTTTAATTTTATGTAAAATTTATCAGTCATTTATTTTTAATCGTTCTAGGGTTATAAAAGGATTCTCTAATTTTTATCTAACGTTCTAAGTTTTATTTTCTATAGAGTTTATACATATATATATACTGTGAGATACAGCTTTAACTAATTTTTTCCAAGTGGCAATCCACCTAGCCTGATACCATTTGTTAAAAAGCCTATCTTTTGAGTTTGATTAGAAATTACACCTTTATTACATACTAAATTATTTTAGGTATTTGGATCTATTTCTGGAATTTTTATTCTGTTCCACTGGTTGTCTGTTTATTCATATGCCAGTATCACCCTATTTTAATGTTTGAAACTGTAAAATGTATTTTAATATTTAGTGACACTAGACTCTCCAACCTGTTACTCATCTCAGGTTTTTCAGAGTTTTCCTTTATGTATACATTTTGCCTATAAACTTTAGCATCATTTTGTTTAGCTTTTTAAAATAACATTTTGGTGCTTTCATTTAAATATTAAATCAATGCTTTTATAATGTTTGGCCTACTTCAGAAATGTTTTAAAGCTGTGTTGTTATTCTTTTTGTATAGGTCTTACACAGTTTTTGTGATTCTGTCGATTTTTAATGCTTTGTGTTGCCATTGTTAATGTGGTCTTTCATATCTTACTAGTATTTGTATATGTAAAAGCTATTTTTTGAGTTTTCCGGGTACATAATAATTTTGATAATGATAGTTTTAAGTCCTTATTTCTATTTTAAAGCTCTCTAATTTCTTTCTCTTGGCTAATTGCATTGGCTTCTTCCTCCAGCACGGTATTGTATAATAATGGTGATGGCAGTCATAATAGTCTTGTACATATTTTTTAGTTGGTTTGCTTTCTCCTCTTTTCCCTTTAAGCATGATGCTGACTTTTGGGCTAAGATAGATTTATTATGTTAGGCAAATATACATCTTTTCCCGTTTTACTTGAGTATTTATAATAAAAAATGGCTGTTTAGTTGTTTTTCATATGCTTTTTTGGTGGCCATAGATAGACAATGATTGTCTCAGTGTGATGTGGTGAATTATGTTAGTAGAATGTATTTCTGTTTCTCCTTGTAATTTCTGTAATGGTTGCTTTATTCAATATGCAGGAGTATTATTTGATGCATAAAAGATTCATAATTATATCCTCACTGTAAATTGTGCCCTTTGGCTTTAAGAAAGTCCTTATTTTGTAGATTATTGCTTGCTTTTGGTCTGAATTCTACCTTTTGATATTAAGATCTTGATTCTATTTTTATTTTAAGGGATGCCTGCCTAGTATTTATTTTTAACCTTTCTGGATCATTTTCTTTTAGGTGTGTAACTTGTATAAAACACAGAGTTGGATGGTTTTGTGATCCAGTCTGAAAATCTTTTTTTCAATGTGTAAGTTAAGTAACTTGACATTTATTGATATTCAGATACGTTTGATCTTTATTCTGTTGTATTATTTTATGTACTCTGCTTTAGCAGTTCTTAAAATATCTTTCACTGTATGATTTATCTTGTGTGTGTGTGTGTGTGTATTTTTTTCTGATATTAAGAAAAGTCTGTCGGTTTTTTTCTAGTGCCTAATACCCTTGATCTTCTATTACTTTGGACAGTATCTGTAAGTTGCATATTCAGCAGTGTTGAAAATAAGCATGTTTCTTTTGCATGACTCCTTCTCTTCAACAATAGATTTTAGATGATAATATAATATTGTCTTTCTTATTCATTATACTGTTAAGTATTTTTATATTTCTACTACTTGGTTTGTCAGCTTTAAATGATACCTTTCAACTCTAAATTATTACAAATAAGGAAAGCAATATACCTATTTTAGCTCCTATTTTTTTCTCCTTTTTCTTCCCAACTTTTATTAGTTTAGTAATTTTCACACCATCAGGACATGAAACATTTGCACTCTGTTCTGGTACTTTATTCTGCATTTACTTTAGTCTTTATTCTGTGGTAAATATATTCGGTGCTTGTAGGCAATCTCATTGCAGTAACATCTCCAGTCATCTCTCTGTTATTTGACGTTCATCTCACCACAGTGAAATTCTTGTTGCCATCTGACTGGTGAATTTGGCTCCAGATACCACCCTGATGGTTTGCTTTTCAGGACCATACTTGACTGACTTATGCTCCTGGGAAAGGGAAAGGTAAGCCTGAGATAAGAGCTTGTGTACAAGTAGTTGGCTGGAGAAGTGATCCCAGAAAGTGGGAGTGAGGGGCCAGAGAAAACAGGGAAAGGAGGGAACTCCAATATGTGCGTGCATTAATGAATTGATAAGGACATTCTGAGGATTGTACTGTATGTGTCTTGGAATTGTCTCCTCAAAAGACAAAGGGGAGAAGTATTTCTCCATTGATTCCTTCTCACACTTCCTAGTTGAGACTCCATGAGTGCTGAGTATGACTAACCCTTTAGGTGAGCTGCTCTGTGCACAAAACAGTTTGCAACCTATGTGGAAATACTTGCCACAGATATAACTGGAATTAGAGATGAGACCAAGAGGATGTAAGGTGGTACACAGGAGGCATCTGATACAATTCCAGTATCTTAAACTGTGATTTTAATTAACTCTTTGACTAGATGGTTAAGATTATTTTATATTTTGGATCCATTTTAAATTTTGTCATTGTCTTGTATTGTTAATTTCTGATTTTATTTTTATAGTTAGAGAATATGGCAAGTAGAATTGTTACTTTTGAAATTTATTGAGATTGTATTTGGAGCTTAGTATATGATCAATTTTGCAGTTTTTTTTTTTTTAATGAATACGCGAAAAGAATGAGAACTCTCTGTAGAATACAAATTTCAGTTCTGCTCTTTGTCCTTTTGCTCAATTAAAGATTGAAAGAGAGCATTCATTTTCCTTTTAAAATGTTATTTTGTCAGCCAGGCATGGTGGTTTACTCTTGTAATCCTAGTACTTTGGGAGGCCAAGATGGGGGGATCACTTGAAGCCTGATCAACATAGTGAGACCCCCCATCTCCATTTACAAATAAAAATGAAAATAAAATAAAATGTGATTTTGTCAATTTCTTCTTATATATTTCTTTAATGTATTTTCAACAAAGTTAATGGTCCCCATTTTGGAGGTTTGGAGGGTGTTAATTACTCACAACTCTTTCGTTTCCAGTTTATAAACTAATTGAGAAAGATACGCAAATCAGATTGGATCAGATGAAATATTAGCTTCCTTGCCTGCTACACTGAATTAGGGGACTTCTCTAATTCAGGACTGAATTTCTAGCCAAAGCAGACTTTCCACTACTTACTCAGTTTATTTAGTCATAAATAAAGATAGATGACAAAAGGAGGTAGCCCCAGAAGTTTTAAATTGGAGGGACAGGAACAACAATGTGATTGGAAGAGCACGCACGGGAGTATATCTTGAAGTCGTGTCTGCATAGCAAGCACACTGTTTTACTGTTCACTGGATGGTTTAGGTGGGAGGGCTGAATTTTTCCAAAGCCAGACTTTAATTTTACCATTGTATGATTCAGGGAGGTTTTCACACAGAATTCATGCTGTTTTCAGATGGGTAAGCGAGTGTGTCAATGAGAGGAGTCCATGAATGCAGAATGATCCTTTTCTGATTTCACTGATCAAATAAGTTATCCCTGTGGAAGGAGCAAATGAGAGCTAAGGGGAGGCACTTCTGGAGGTGCACCTTAACACTTAACACTTATCAGGGGGAGCACTCAGAGGGAGAAAATAGTATCCCTTCCCTTTGTCATTATTATGTAATTTTTGGCAACATAAAAGTCTCCCTTTTGCTTTAAGTAAATTATTTAACTTTGAATTTTATTTTGGTGTTGACATCAAGACCCCCTACTTTGGTTTGCATGTCTCATATTTTTGTTCATCCCTTGATTTATTTTATGTCTTCTATATGGTTTTGTCCTTGATATATTCTTATAAAGAGCATATATTTGGATTTCTTTAAAAGCCAGCATAAATCTTTTTTGCTTGTTACACTTAGAGTTGTCACTGCTGGGTTTTAACATTAACCATCTAATATTTGAAGTTCTTGATTTTTTTTTCCTCTGTTAGGTTTTGTTTTTTCTCTCTATTGATTTAAATGTTATTAATCATAGTAGTTTTATATTACCTCATTAAACACTTGTTCACTCATTTATTTACTTCCTAAATTTTTCTATCTGGGTCAAGGATATCCCAAATCTGTTGATGCTCTCAGTAGAAGATATAAAAATTATCCTATTTTCTTCATTCCCCTTTCCCATTTGTTAGTTTTGTTCGAATGTTATAGGAATGTAAATTCGTATTGTTATTATTATTATTTTGCACTCCCTTTCAAGAACTTGATATGTATACTAAATTTAATAACTGTATTAACTAACAGTTACTTAGACTTTTAACTGTTGGTTTTACTGCTTACTGGTTTTTCTTCTGTATCTGTCTTCACTTTGTAAATTTTGATCTTTTGTTTTTGATGTTTCAAATATTTTCTTAGTTATATTGACACTATACTTTCTCCCTCATAATTAAGCAAATTAGTATTTCCCAACTAATGACTATCATTCTGAAATAAATTTAGGAAACACTTGGGCAAACAAAATAAAGCATGCTTCTTTATTGCAAACTTCTCAGAGTCCGTGTTACGCAATTATGGATTATAAATCTTAAGGACATGCACTTTTCCCAAATTTGATACCACGCCAATTCTTTTGGTATTAAGTATTACAGATAACTTTAATTTAGATTTTTTCTCCTTAGTAGATTCTTTGTTTACCTCGATTTTATTTCTTTATTACTGAAATGAAAATTTCAACAAAACATGTTTAGTGTAGGTCTCTTGTGTTTCCTAGTACTCTGTGCATCAGACAGTATAGTACATAAGACAGAAACCTCTAGATATTTTAAACAAAAAGGATTTAATAGAGGCAGTGAGGTGCTCATGAAATTGGAAGAACTGGGGGAGCAGGCTGTACATTAGGCTTCTGGATGTGATTCACAGAACACTGGCTGACCACCTATAAGGGAATCACTTTTCTACTACAATCAAAAGGTCACCTGACTTCAAGATGCATCATCCAGCTACAACTCAGAAAATAAAAGGCAAGAATTAGAAAGTCACTATCACCACAGTCACTGGACACTGGAGTCCAGAGTTTGGTTCCTGCTGCCCCTGCAGCAGCTGCAAACTGTATTTGCAGGTCTCCATAGTCTTGGTTGCCAGCAGAAAAATGCCCCCAAAAGGAGGAAGATAGCTTCCAGGACCCTACATTCCAGCAATGTCATTTTTAGCTTTCCAATTTTGATGCTCATGAAAGTACATATTCCTGATTAATACAATCTTAGGCTACTGGGATTAACTAGACTAATGGAGACCAAACGCCGCTTCCTAACTTCCAGGTTTCCCATCTCTGAAAATCCGGTTTGTTCAATCCTTTACTCATGAATCATCACCTTTTCCCTTGCCAGGAATTTTCCACAAGGATGGTGACAACAGATCCCAGTGAGCAGAAGAAACTAGGGCTGAAGTTTCTCTAACACAATTGATTGCCCCTGTAATGAGTAGACTCTAGAAATATTTTTCAGGATTTGGTTTCTTTCTCTTTTTTTTTTTTTTTTTTGAGACGGAGTCTCGCTCTGTCACCCAGGCTGGAGTGCAGTCGCGCGATCTCGGCTCACTGCAAACTCTGTCTCCCAGGTTCACGCCATTCTCCTGCCTCACCCTCCTGAGTAGCTGGGACTACAGGCGCCCACCACCGCGCCCAGCTAATTTTTTGAAGTTTTAGTAGAGACTGGGTTTCACCGTGTTAGCCAGGATGGTCTCGATCTCCTGACCTCGTGATCCGCCCTCCTCGGCCTCCCAAAGTGCTGGGATTACAGGTGTGAGCCACCGCGCCCAGCCGGTTTCTTTTCTCTTTATCAGAAGACCGAGTAAGCTATTACTGCCATGAATACTCTGGACCAATGCTCATTTAGGTAAACAGCCCCATTGACTATTACTTCCTTGTCTTGTCTCACAAGACCTTCAAAACAGTTTCCCAGGGCTCCTGCTTTTCTGGACACCAAAATGCTGCTTAAATCTAGTAAAACAAAACTAAAATTTATGAGAATAACAGCTCCATTGTTCACAAGACACATCCTGGATGACTCCCTGGTTCAATAACCACAGTGACCTGACAGGGTTTTCATACAGGTGACTTTCCTTTATGGATGTAGTACCATTCAAGACCTGTCTCCGAGCAACACCCTCCCCCATTCTGACATGTAACAGAACCCTATTATCCTGGCCAGTTTTCATAAAACACCCCAAAGATTCTGTGGATATGTATTCTGAACATCCCATGGGAGACACTAAAAGATGTACATTTACTCCTTTTCATCACCCCTAAAAATCACAACAAAATTCTGTCCTTTCCATCCTAAAACTCTTACGAAGACAGTGACCATTTTAAGATATCTCCAGAAAGACCTTAGAGAGGACAATCTAAGGAGAAGTACTTCTGCTCTCCTCCCTTGAGTGTTTGTTATTTTATCAGATTGCCTCACTGACACATGACCCAAAGGAAAGTGTGTAAGTGACAAAAAACAAAGAGCATTAGCTTAAAGGGTAGAAACTGAGGGTTGTTCGCTAGCAGTGTCCTCAGCTCCAATTATTTAACTCCTCTGTTAGTTTCGCTAGCAGCCGATTGGGGATTATAATAACTTGCCCTGCCTAACCATGTGGAATGCTGCCCGTGCCATTTTTGTCTGTGTCCAAGTACTGATGACCATATAGTGCAGTATATTAAGAATAGCTAACAGGAGAAATGGAGCTGGGTTGTGGCAGTGATAAGCCACAGTTTTTCTGGGAATCAGCAGGAACACAACAGCCCCTTCCTTAGACTCAGGACTGTGGCTGATGACCAGGGCACTGAAGGCAGCTTCTCCGACACTCACTTGTACCTAGGCAGTGTCTGTTGCCCAGGCTAGAAACGTTCTTGCTCATTCATCCAGAAGCACCTATGAGCAGCAAACTTCATCTAGAGCCATTTTTCTTGAGCAGGGCCTTGGTTCCAGAAGGGAATTCTGAAAATCCTGAGAGAATGCTGCACTTCTCTTTTCCATTACACACTGAAGACTGGACAGTCAGACCTAAGGAATCCTATGGTTCCTGCCCAGCCAGTCACTGTGCCATGCTATGGTGGTGATAAACTCCCTACATCTTTGGCTCCTCCTTTAAATTACCCTCTTGGCTAAAAATAATAAATTATAGGAGGGATTTTGTATTACCTCCTGCCCTGGAGATTTGAAGGAATCTATGCTCTCTGGGATTTCTCTTTTCTAAGAGCCATTGGAAGGAAAACCTAAACGAACATTTAAAGCCCCTTTGAACTGTAGCCTGTGAAGTTCCAAATATACGGTAGGAGGCCTGTGGGTTGATGTGATGTAGTGATAACAGTCAGCTGCTTCCAGCAGCTCCTGCACTCCTACTGCTCTGATGACACAACTTTTAGCTTTGGTCTTATTTTGAGGAACCTGCTAAAGATGACTCTATTTGCCTTAATTCTCAGATTACTTCAGACTAATGTGTCACATCTAATTAAGATGGTGCAGTGCTGTCACCTTGCTCTACTTACCACAGCTTCTCTGCTGAAATGTGCCATTTAACCTGGATTGTCCCAAAAGCTGGGGAACAGCTTGCTGACTGTGGTTGATGCCACAGTATCATCTTATCAGATTTTTTATTTCCATTAACTATTAACCTAATATATCTTCAAGTGTTTTAATATTCCAATCAATAAGTAGAAAAATAGATATTGGAAAATTAATTTTTCCACATAATATAACTCATGCTCCACAAGATTTCTTTTTTTTCTTGCTCTGCAATTATAGTAGCTGCTCTGCCAACCCCACGGGTTATTGTGCTGCTCAGGTGCAGTAATATATGTATAGTAATATGTCAGGGTAAGTTGTCCAATATTTCAGGGTAGGTTGTCTACAGGTGTACATGCTAAGTGTCAACCTAATCTGTGATCTTTGTTATCTGATAAAACTGGACCTGAACTCCGGAGGAAAAATTTTAAAATGTAAACAGTGCTCTGTATGTGTAGTTTTGGTAACAGAATAAATGAAGCGTTTTTCATTCTCAACCATCTTATTATGACAGCAACTCTGCTGCAGCCATTAGTATCTGGAGTTAATAATCTGTACTCACTGACTTTTTAATGTCTGTAAGGCAGATAGTAATCGCCAAGACTTGGCCCTGCTCCTAATTGATAATAGCAATATATGGTTTTACTCAATATTTTTGTGACATTATCAAGCTATTTGTGGATGGATCTGTGTGTATTTGAAAAATGGATAGGAGCAAAACATAAACCACAAAATTAGATGGACAAACAAAAATCTGTAAATATTTCATATCACTTTTTCTTTTCATGCTCATATGTTTCAGCCAGGCTACACTGCCTGCCCTCTTCCAATTCAGCTAATTTGGCTATCTTTCCCAGTACACAGGTTTTCAGCTATGGCCCAGGGCAATAGCTGACTTTCTCAGCATTCAGTTCTACAGATATTTTCTTCAATGTAGCACGTTTTCCCAAGATACCTACTTGGATCTGCTTCTGGGGTTCCAATCTCTCCAAATCTAGGATGTCTAATCCTCTACTTGGAAATTATCCCCTTTTCCCTTTCTAGGAACTTTCCATAAGGATGGTAACAACAGTTCACAAGGGGCAAAAGCAACTAGGACTGAAGTAGCTCTGCCAGCCAGTCCAGCGTTGGTGTAGACAGCTACTTGTGATACTTATGACTAGGGCTGGCCTGCATTCTTTTTGTAATTTTTAATCTGTGTTGTTATAAGTTACAATTAAGTAGCATTTTTGTGGAATTAGTGCTGAATTAAACCTAGATATTGAATGTACCTCACATAGATTTCCTTTAGAGGGCACTATTGATTCTCTGAAACCATGGAAACCTTTCTTCATGTTTTCTTGGTAAAATTGGCCAATTTTGAAATCTTATTGGGTTTCAAATCTACTCCATATAGTACAAAGTTAGTACTATACTTATTACCAATTCTATACTTTGAAGATTGTCCATGTACAGAATAAGAAGTTACACCAGAATGTTGTTTGTTATGACAAGTCATCAACACAATACATATAATTCTGTATTTGAAAACTTCAACTGGTTTATTTGCTTTTGAAATAAACCAGTTCAAATGGGAATTTCCTTTTGTAAATTGATGCAAAATTTAAATTAAACAATTCAGTCTTTTTTGTTTAGAAAGACAAATTACTTCTTTGGAAACTAATGTTTCATTCTAGAAATGGGTAATTATTTACATATATTTAGAAGAAACCATATTTATAGTATTTTCGTTCAGACATTCATTAACATCTGAAGATATTCTACCAAAATTTTGTTGTCACATTTGTTGTGTTTTTTAGACTCTGCCAATTCATTGAATTTTGATAAATGCCAAAGGAGAATGCTTTTCTTCCTTCATTTTTTAAAGTTAAGAGAATAGAACTTTGTAAATTGTCTCACTGGCAGCCTTTATCTAATTTCAAAATAATGGGAACCTAAAATACTCCAAAGCTCAGAAACATAATTTTGTGGACATAAATACATTCATATCACCATCTACTAAGGTTTCATATAATAAGGTACTGTTCCAACACGTATGCCAATATCCTAGGTTAGTGGAAAGCAGTTATCTCGTAAGTGTTTTATAAACAAACAGATTAACGGAAAGGTCATGCACGTCCCAAGGAGAAGAAAATAGGTTTCCATAGTTTAATGAATTACAAACAAATTCCTCGAACCAGCCTTTTAAACTCTTCACAGAATGGCCCCAGTTTATCTTCCTAACCTTGGCTTCCTCTACCAATAACCTAAGCTCCCAGCAAATGGCACCACCCACTATTATGAAGACATTTGTGCTTTTCAGTATTCCTCTCTTGACTCATCCAGTCTTTTACCCAGAATGCTTTTGCCTCCCCAAATGCAAATTGTAAAGGTCTCATCCATTCTTCAAGCAGCATTTTGAATACCACTCACTTAACTGAGTCCTCTCCAGAAGCTCCCCATCTTGTGAATTTCGGTGGCTGGTTGAGTATAATTTCTGAGTTTATCAATTTTGTTTTGTATTTAAGTGGGTTAGATGTCTGTTTCCTCCCTCTTTCTAGATTGCAAATTTTTTAGAAATCATTTTGGAATCTGTATCAATTCTAGTGCCCAGATATGGTAAACGCTCAGTACATACTTTTTCAAATGAATTGGGTTAAACCAAGACATTTTTGCCATTTGTCAAATGAGGCACATTGAAAGCAGAACTTGGATAGTGTGGAATCTGAGGAATAAGTATAAATACCAGAGACATTAAAAGTGAAAGAAAAGGCCTTGGAGACTTATTAAATGTGGAAAGCAAACACTCTTACGCTCTCTCTCTTATTTTATTTTAAATCGCTGCACTTATATAAGACAATTTTGTTGCCTAGAATGAAGTTCTATACAGGAAATAACTTTAAGTCACCACCGTATCCTCAGCACATAGTCATTGGTGTAAGACAGAGTTTAGATGCCCAATAATATTTGATGAGTGAACAAATTAATTGATAAAGATGCAAACCTGTCCAGCTAGAAGGACAGAATTATTACCAACAGATTGGAAAATCAAGGACAAGGGATAAGTTTGGAGAGTATGGTGACTTCAGCTTTTTAGAGATGCATAGATGAGCACCCAAGTAGAGAACGCAGAGAAAGCAACTGAAAATTGGCATTCGACTTTCATTCAAAGAGTCAGACTCAAATATGTAGTTTTGGGACTTACAAATTAGTTATAATTGCTGAAGCCATCATATTCGATGGGATTATGAAGAGGAAAATGTAGGGAGGTCTGTCCAAGCTATATCATTGGGGATTACTTCTGTGGAGGTACAGGGCTGAAAGCCCAATAATGAGACCCACTCGTGAAAGGAAAAAAGCAAGGATATTTTATGTCCTTTTCTTGACTAACCACTGTGCTATATATGATATCTTTGAATTTATTTTTTTCCTTGGTTTTACCATTTTGTACTGGTCTTTATTTTCCATACTAAATGATATAGATTTTTTTATTTCCTAAAACATATCAGTATTTGATAGACTTGGATGTGGGCTAAAACAAGTAAAATATGGCATATGAAGCATTAATATAAAGACCAGAAGCTGAATCACAGATTGTTATAACTGTGTGGGTCCTGCTTTGGATTCAAATAATTAATAGAATAAACTCAGATTGGATCCGATGGTTCTTAATAGTTGCTTATGCAGAAACTTCCTGAAAAAGTTTTAGTTAACTTAAAGTTGATATGAATGGCAGCTTTTGCTACACAGAGATCAAAGGAGCAAAGAGGTTTCACTGGATTCTAGCAGGCCAAAGAACACTTGGAATGCAGGGTCCACTCTGGATAACTCATTTTTTTTATTTTTTTAATTTTTTTTGAGACGGAGTCTTGCTCTGTCGCCCTGGCTGGAGTGCAGTGGCGCGATCTCGGCTCACTGCAGGCTCCGCCTCCCGGGATCACGCCATTCTCCCGCCTCAGCCTCCTGAGTAGCTGGGACTACAGGCGCCCGCCACCACGCCCGGCTAATTTTTTGTATTTTAGTAGAGACGGGGTTTCACCGTGGTCTCGATCTCCTGACCCTGTGATCCGCCCGCCTCGGCCTCCCAGAGTGCTGGGATTACAGGCGTGAGCCACCGCGCCCGGCCTGGATAACTCATTTTAAAGGGATGCAAACAACTCCCGGGCCTCCAGGTAAGTATGGTGGGGCCATGGGAGGAGTTAGGAAACCATAAAGAAAGATTGAATAAACTGTCACCCTGAAGAAAAAAAGATTTGGGAAGAACTGGGGGTTGTCTTTAAATAGTTGAACTATTCATGTATAAAGAATTGAATTTATTCCCCCACTGCTCCAGAGGGCAGACATAGGATCAGCCAGTGGAAATTACAGGAAGGCAGACACAAGTTAAGAAAAAACTCCCAAATATTTGGATCAATATGTATTTGGAATGAGTTATCTGGTGAGTTAATGAGCAACTGAATTAAGTGATCTCAAAGTCTCTTCGTCTCTAAGAGTTAATGATTTATGTTCTTTCAAACCATGTCTAATTTATGCAAAGAGAACCACTATTAACCTGGTATGAACATCCTTTCAGTGTTTTCCATGAATATTGACATATATTATTTATTCATAAAATACATACTTTTTCTTAATCAAATAAGGAGTATTCTGTGCATACTACATTATAATCTTATTTTTTTCACTTAACATATAGTAAACTTTTTCTATGTCATTAAATATTTTATATCCTGACTTTTATGGGCCACATTGTATGGATGCTCCATAATTGTGCAACCAGCCTCCTATTTTGGGGCACTTACATTATCTCCAGTTTTTTTAAGGATTATAAATAACCTATGTAATAAACCTTCATAATTTCTGTTCAGCAAAAATAGAACAGGTTTCATGAATACATCAAACGAACCAAAACTCAAACTAAATAAATGAACTAACTCACTCTTGACATTTTAAAAGCATTTAATTTTCCTTGTAATTTCTTTAGCCTGAAAACATTTTGAGGCAGGAATTTTGGCTTTTAAATGTTCTATGGGAAACATATCATTCTTTGTATGTGTTGGGTTTTTTGTTGTTGTTGTTGTTGTTACAAAATTGTCCCCTTCATGTTAAGATTGCCTCAAGGTACAAGTACAAAATGTTAAACATTTAAATATATAAAGCAGAACACTTGTCTGGCAGCATAGTCAATGTTAATGACAATATGAATGTATAATAATGATTTCTGAAAACGTAGGAGAAAACCCTAGGTTAGTTTTTAGTATATACGATATGAAGTATTTTAAATTACAGTTCAGCATAATAAGTAAGAGTACCACACATGACCATACTAGACACAAGTTGCATTATTTTAAAATAATGCCGTTTATGTTCCCTATTTATTTCATTCCACGATTCTGAGATAAGTGCACTGAAAGCAAAACGCTTAATTTAAGAGAGTTTTTGGACCAAAGATCAAAAAGTAGGTGTGGGTAAGTATGAACACATTTGAAATGGTTTCCCTTTGCAAATAATTATCATTTTGTCAATTCAAGTCCTTTTATTTTGTGCCTTATTATTTAGTTTGACAAGTGCATATGGGAAATAATTTATTTGCAAATAAAGGCCTTTAGCATTTATAATGTAGACATAAGCCCAAAGCTGGACCCAGTCTGATTTTTCCAAAGAATAAAAAAAGAATTAAGGCAGGCTACTCTTATAGAAATCTCCAAAGATAATTAAGGAAGACCAAAGACTTGAGGTGGCGAAATCTCGTTTTCTGAGAAGGCTTTCCCTGGCTAAGCATTCACTGAAGGAAACAGGGTGGCAAAGAAAGGAATCTCAAATAAAACAAGAAGACACCTGGGAGAGCTTTAAAAGGACCTGTTCTAAGACTGTGAGGCAGCCTTACCTGAATCACATAGTCAATTCATTTAGGGTAATTTAATATTTGTAAGAACTCTCATTATTTGAGGCTATATAACCCAGAGTAAATCTTCAGCATGCTCTACCCCTGGTGGAAAGGGGCAATCCCTATGTTGCCATGGGAATCAGACTTTTAGTACTTGGCTTCTGAGGTGACTTGTATTTTTTTGTGTATTTTTTCAACTTGAGGAGACTGTCTTGCAAATAACATTCTCCAGGGACCTGGCATGAGGAGATTTTCCCAGCATACCCTATGGCGTTTGTCAAACTTAGAATGAAGAGATGCCACTGACCCTGTTCTCACTTCATAGAACCCAGTCATTGTGACAGTGACTGGACAGCAGCAGAGGAGAGGGTTCTGGGCATAGACTGTTTGGGCATAGATTTATACCTTAAAAATTTTGGAAAAGGAAGAAAGGGCAGAAATTAGAAGAAGAAGAAAAAGAAAAAGAGGACAAAATGAAGAACAAAATATGTTTCCTTGGGGTATAGTAATAAATTACCCATACCCAAAGAGAAGCCTGGCTTTTTCCTTGGGCCCTGGGAGGTACTCTCTAACCCCTTAGAATGTCATGTCTTTGTCTATCTGAGGGACTTGGGCCATACCAACAGTCTAACAGTGTGCTTTTGGTGGGGCTGGAGACTGAGGTCAGACACATGGGTGACCAACCAGGTCTGTTTATGAAGCCCCAGTAAAAACTCTGGCCACCAAGCCGTGGATGAGCTTCCCTGGTTGGCAGTACTCTGTGCATATTGCCTCACAATGTTACTGGGAAAGCTAATGCTGTCCACAGTATGCTGGAAGAGAATAATCAGTTCTTTGTTGGGGACTTTTCTGGACACTGCCCTATGTATCACTTCCCTTAACTGATTTGATTCTGTAACCTTTCATTGTGATAAATCAAAGCCATGAATATAACAGCTTTCAGTGAGTTCTGTGAGTCCTTCTAGTGAACTATGGAAACTGAGGGTGGTCTACAGGAACCCTGGAATTACGTTTGGTGTCAGAAGTGAGGGTGGTTTTGTGTACTGCTTCCTGACTTTGCACTCAGGATAACAACTCAGTTCTCTCCACTGTTCTTCATGATGACCCACCTGTGAGCTTTGCCACCTTCTTCTCCTCCACATCTCTTTGGCACCCACCCACCACTCTACAACCGAGCACACCCACTACTCTATAAGATTGTGCCACCAGAAGATTCCTCCTTAACCTCCCACCATCCCCCTCTAGGAGAAATTGTCTGCTGTAGCCTGGCTACTCTCTTTATGACTTCTCTCATACATGAATATACTGTCGTTACTCAGGCTGTTCCCTTGCTTTAAGTGTCCCCTCCTCCCTGATCCCATCTAAATCCCACCTGTATATACACTTAAGGAAGGGGAAAACGGCAATATCTTGGAAATTTTATTTGAAATAAATCTAAGATTAATTATAGGTCAATCCAAAAATATGGTTGGATCCAAGGAGAGGCGCGATAGTCTACGGTGGGAGGTAATATCATAGAAACAACACTGGGTATCACCAGCCAAAAAGTCTTTTGTCTTTTTCAGAATAAATCTAAGGTGTTATTTTATTCTACTGAGGGTCTCATTACCCAAATGATGAGTTTTGTGATTAGGTCTCTGTGCTCACAACCAGCATTATCCTCACACGTAGACAACTGGATAACAGTAGAATAATGTTTGGAACTTCTCCTGTTGTACGTTAATATTTCAGGATTTGAGGTCTCTTTATTACAAAAGTACAAATTGATTGAAACGTAATTTGTTCTACTGTTTTCTGAATGTATTCTTTGCTTTTTTTCTCCTTTTCATTAAGTATTCATTAAGTAATACAATGAAAATACAGACTTATACAGTTGAAACTCAATAACGCCAAAACATAGAAATACGCAAACTACCTAGAACCATCACAGTTTTGGGGTTGCTGATGGGACCATCATGATAATTCCTTGGCCACTTGCCATAATATGCACAGCTCTGTACCTAGGGCTCAAGTGGGGCCAGTAACATCAGAGACTGGTCATTTGCAGTCCAGAGGATATACTGTCACTCCCAGCTGGAAGTGGGAGTGACATTATACTGCTGCAAACTATCCTGTAATGGTTTTATACTATAATTTGGATATATAATTTATAATAAAATTATAGTTATAATGGTAGAGTTACAAAATGGATAATAATTTCAAGGGTTTTTTTTTTTTTTTTTTTTTTTGTAAACAATTCCGTATCTGGCTCGCTTTCAGTGTTTCAGTTCCTTAATAAATGATCTGTACTTATTTGTTCACTAACAAAGGATCTTTATGATATTTTTGAAAGTCTTTTTTCACCTCTGTGGTGAAATGAAAGTTCTTAAAATGTCATGTTCTGGCTTGAATAGGATGTTTACAGATTTTCTTGCTGCTCTTTCATCTCAATATAGTCAAGGCAGAGAGACACCTCAAAGAAGGTTACTCTGCCTTGGATATACTGGAAGTTCTGATTGGCAGCCACCCCCTTGTACTTAGGCAAGACCCAGTTCCTCAGCCTGGAGAAGAAGCTGTAACACAGCACACAGCTCTTTCACCTCCTTGCACTTCAGAGCTGCTCCTGAGTTCACATGTCCTTAGGCAACTGTCAGGTTTATCAGATAATATATGAACAACTGTCAAGTTTTTGCTAAGCTCACCACAGCCTCAAACACAGTTCAATCTTACTCTCTCTCCAGGGGCTCTTTCTATCATATTGCTTTCCCCCACCAGCATCAGCTGCCCTCTTCCTTCTCCTGCACCTGACCAGCCTCTTCCACACCTTTGACATCATGTTTTTCCCACCCAAAATGATGCCTTTTACTCACCCCTTCTAAAAAACCTAGCAGCCCTTCAAAGCAAGCCCTAATGACCTCCTCCATTAGGAAGACCCCTCTGCTAAAACTCCTTCTAATTTTAGTTTCTCGCCTCCCTGACCTCCTGATGAACTTACATTCGTATGCTCGTAAAGTGTTTAGTTGGAAGGACTTTGAAGGACTTTCAGTTCAACATCCCTCTGAATGCAGGGCTTCATCCCAGCTCATGTTTGAATTGGGAAAGGAAACACATTGCCCTCCTAGACTACTAGTCTGACTTTGGGTAGCTCTCTTATTAGGAGTTCTCCTTTACATTGAGCAACAGTCTGCTACTCTGCAACCCTTGGTTTTTTTTCTCTACAGCAAAATCAAATACAATAAAGTCACTTTTTTTTTTTTTTTTTTTTTTTTTTTTTTTTTTTTTTTTTTTTTT
>NW_016809865.1:636009-687243 GCF_001698545.2 Rhinopithecus bieti | reverse complement strand
TTGTAAAGTAAGCAGATAAGATGGATTCAAAATTACTATTGAAAATACCAGTCATGGGCCGGGCGCGGTGGCTCATGCCTGTAATCCCAGCACTTTGGGAGGCCGAGGCTGGCAGATCGTGAGGTCAGGAGACTGAGAACATCCTGGCTAACATGGTGAAACACAATCTCCACTGAAAATACAAAAACTTAGCTGGGCATAGTGGCGGGTACCTGTAATCCCAGTTACTCAGGAGACTGAGGCAGGAGAATCACTTGAACCCGGGAGGTGGAGGTTGCAGTCAGCCAAGATCGCACCACTACACTCCAGCCTGGGCGACAGAGTGAGACTCTGTCTCAAAAAAATAAATAAATAAAAATAAAAATAAAAGAAAATACCAGTCATGTCTATGGCCATACCACACTGAACATGCCTGATCTATGGGATCCATAAAATACCAGTCACTACCCAGAAATTGTAATAAATACTGTTTTTTATATATAGTACCTTCTTTTAGAGTGTCCATCATGGTTAGTTTTTTCTCCATTTTTAGAACAGATTTCTATTTATTTGGCTGCATTGTAGATATAGTTATTGACTTGCAATTTAAAGGCTACTTATATATAAAAACTTGTTTTTAAATACTATAATCATATTAACATAGAGATGCTGACAAGATGAAAGGCAGGGAACTGAGGTCATTGAAGTAATAGCAGGTATATGTTCACTCCAGGAGACATCTACTCCCTTTCATACATTCCAGGCTTCAACTAATTAACAGTAGGTCTTAGCAATCCCCAATTATTTTTGTTACTTTGGTCACTTTGATGATCTCCACTGTTTATTACTGCTCCTCCATATTTTTACTCCTTTACCAGACAACTCTGATGTGGATGTTACAAACGTCTTGGTTTCCTGACAAAGGACATTGTTTCAGGTTTAGAGATGTCGAATTGAGGTGAAGAGTAGGATAATCAAGCAGAGGTTGTCTAGGAGGACAATAGTCAGTTAAAGTTCAAGCAAAAGATCAAAACTGAAAATCTAGAATGTTAGAGTCACTCTCAGGAAGGTGACAGTCTTGGCCTCATGATTAAATTATGCAATTTCTTGGGCAGGGACTGCTTCATATATTTCTCAATCCTCACAGTATGAAAGCTGCTCAGCAAGCCCTAAACAAATAGCTGTTAGATGACATTTCAGTCTAAGTTCTAGGGAACCCAGAATGTAAAAGCAAGTAATTTAGAAAGAAAGGGGGTGTATATTTGAGCAAGTTACATTTTTATGAACAATACAATCACTTTTTTCTCCATACCATCTGCAAACAGGCATGCATGCCTGCACATGCACACTCTGCCCACACAGCCCTTGGAAACTGGTATCTGCAGCATTCTTCAGGTGCAAGGAGGGGGGATGTGGTGAGGGGCAGATGAAGAAGTCCTCAGGCTCCCCACCCAATCTCCAGCAGAGCAGCTCTGTTTTTAATCTCTTGTTCACATTGAACCTCCTGGTAAGACTTTCTTGGATGAAAAGTTCTGAGAAGAAGGAGAGGAAGGGTAAGAAGGAGGAGGAAGAAGTGAAGGAGCTAGAGGAGAAGGAGGAAAAGATTAAAACCAGCATTCTAGCCTACAGCAGAAGACCAATACAAAAGAGCCATCTGGGCACAAGAGGTCTCTAGGATGGGGCTATCTAAGCCATCATTTTTAGGGTGAACAGCTAAAGGATTCAACCTGCTTCTTGTTTCCACTCTACTCATCACAATCCTCATTTTTTTTACATTTTATTATTTATATATACATTGTTGAACGGACAGCATTACTGTGGGATACCACTGCATGACAGAAAGCAAGAAGATAGCTCTGCCAAGCCTATTTTCCCACTTTGTAAAAACTAAATGATTTTTCTCTTTCCAGGGTCTGTGTAATGGCAGAGAAGTCTTCAGAATATACCTAATCTGTGGTTGCTATTTAGTGAAAATTCCAAATGTCCCTCTTCAATATATACACAGAACACATACACAACAACTGGATGGGTGGTGAGAAATGAAAATAGAAGATTGAGCATGTATGAGTACAGGCAGGACCTGAGGGCATGGCTGAGTGCAGGCCAGGTGACTTACCTAGCTGGAGTGACAAGTGGCAGATGAAGCTGGAAAGTAAACAAACATGGGGAGCCCCTGAATGCCCAAATGAACAATTTGAACTTTATTCCTTAGACAATGAAGGACATCATTTTTTCTCTTTTTCTTTTTTCTTATTTAAGGAGTAATCAGACGGGTGCACTTAGAGGATTAATCTGATGGAGGCAGGTGGGTGAGTAGGCCGACTCCACTCATGAGGTGTTTCTGTTGTTAACCTGCTTGGGCCTTGGTTTCCAAATCTCTAAAATTCGGATAATGCTAGTTTCATAGGATTGTAGTGAAAATTAAAGAGTAGCTGTTGTTGCCATTACTGATCTCGAGACTATGTGGCAGGAAATTATGCATACAATCTCTGACACTGGACTGCCTGGGTTCAAATCCTAGCTCTGCTTGTAAACTCTATGACCTAAATAGAGATGATAAGAAGAGTACCTACATCTTAGGACTATTGTGAAGGTTAAGGTTAATAAATGTGAGGTGTTTGGTAAGTACAATGCCATTGTCCAAGTGAGAGGTATAATTAGGATATTGCCAGTGGGAATGGAAAGGAGCAATTAAATTCAAGCAACATTGTTGAGATAAAATATGATGACAATTGTTTGTATGTGAAAGATAAGGGAGGGTTAAGAGAACAGTGTAATTATCTTCATAATGACCGAGAGAGTGGTGCTATTAACGAGAAGAGAGGCAGCAGGAGCACAAGCAGGCCTCGGAGGACAATTCATGAGTTTGTTTGGGGGTTAAAAATGAGTATACTTATAAGATATCCATGTAGAGCTACTTTGCAAGTGGTCGGCATTGCAGGACTAGGACTGAAGGACAATGCAAAGACTGGATACCTAGGACCAAGGTGTTTATGTGATAACATCAGTGGTTGAAATTATGACCTTAACTGAGACCATCAAGAAGAGAATAAAGAAAAACAAGTTATGGCAGCAGGTATAAGTTTTGGGAAGTTTAGAAAAGTCTCTTTTATATCTTGTTTTTAATGTACACAATGTTATTTTTCCAGCATATTTCAGCAACAGCTGGGAGGCTGGGAACAATGGCTTATGCCTGTAATCCCTGCCCTTTGGGAGGCTAAGGCCAGAGGATTGCGTGAGGTCAGGAATTCAAGACCAGCTTGGACAACACAGTGAGATGCCATCTCTCCAAAAAATTTTTTAAAAATTAGCCAAGTTTTGTAGTGTGTGCCTATAGTCCCAGCTATCTGGGAGGCCGAGGAGAGATGATCACTTGAGCCCAGGAAGTTAGGGCTAGAGTAAGCTGTGATATTGCCACTGCACCCCAACCTGGGTGACAGAACAAGAATGGGGAGCTAATTTTTAGGAACTTTTCAAGTTATAAAAGTTACTCTCATTTGCTGTAAACTGTTCATAAATACAGGATAATGAAAGAGGAGGACTAATAATGATTCCAAGCCCCACTATTAACATTTAGAAGTATTTCCTTCCAAATAACTGTACTTTTTTCTTGCTCAATAGGAATTATACTATTTAAATAGTTTGTATTGTATTTTTTTTTTTCACTTAGAAATAGTATGATTCTCTCATGAGAATTTTCTCCTGTCATTAAAGATTTTAAAGAAGTGAGGAAGCAGGATATTTCCCTGACCCCTTTGTGGGACTTGGGACAGGGGTGCCTTGTTTACTCAGCCCGCTGCTCTCAACTCCTCGCAGGAGGAAGCACGCAAGCGAACGAGGTGGGAACTGGAGTGCTGGAACCAACTGACCACTTCAGTGCCAGCGGGATCAAACTTCACTCACTCTGACCTGCCTCATTGTACCCCTTGCTGGAGGGAGCACACAGATGAGTGGGTGCAGGAGCCAGAGCTAGCACTTTTGGGCACGGGCACGAGCGAACTCCGTGCAGGCCCTGCAGCATCTAGTTGGTGGTGCCTGAGACCCCTGAAACCCCAGAGCTTGTGTTACTGGGCTCTGTGGATGGCTTAAGTGTTAACAGCTCAGTGGGCCCTCTGCCTTTTCGCCTGAGGCAGCGGCCTTCCGCCAGTGAGGGCAAAGGGCCTGTGTGACAGCCTTTTGTATCCATACTCATGGCTCCCAAGCTCTTGTCCAGTGTCCAGGAAAAATGAAGTTGCATGAGCTAACTGAAGGATGGTAAATACAGGGAATTTTATTGCTGATGGAAGTGACCTTCAGTGGGAAAGGGAGGTGAAAAGGGGATAGGATGGGTGGGTAATCTTCCCCTCAGGTCCAGAAGTCCAGCCATATCTGGCTGGACTCTTCTCTGAAATTACACTGTCAACTGTCCCTGTGAAGTTGAGCCACTTCTCTCTGATGTCCAGCCATAGTCCCTGACATCCAGCTGCTTCTCCTCTCTGCCCGCTCTGGGGTCTTTATAGGCACACGATGGGGCAGGGTAGGGCCAGGGGTGACTTAGGAAAAGGCAATATTCAAGCAGGAAAACAGGGGTATAAATTCTCACTTTGGGCTGCAGTCTCAGGCTTTTTGTCTTGAGAGTGGGACTTCACTAGGGACCTGTCCTTCTCTGCCTAGAGTTCCTCTCACCCCCTCCCTGTCGATATCACGATGAATGGTTGCATGGTGCCCACACACACATTCCTTAAGACTGAGAATCAAACATGTGATCAAAGGTACCTAATCATTTTTAGTTGAACTTCAGAGGGAAGAGTAATAGCTAGGACTTCCTGTGACATTACACCTTCCATCTTGGGGCTAGGCTAAAGCTCCCTCACTCTAAGGAAATATAATCACAATGTAAAACATTTAAACTGCAATTAAAAAGAATGGCTGGGAGGCCAGATGCAATAGCTCATGCCTATAATCCCAGCCTTTGGGAGGCTGAGACTGAGGCTGGAGGATTGCTTGAGGCCAGGAGTTCAAGACCAGCCTAGGCAACATAGTGAGGTCCTATCTCTTCAAAAAATTTTTAAAAAATTAGCCAGATGTGGTAGTGCACACCTGTAGTCCCAGCTATTTGGCAGGCTGAGGAGAGATGTTCACTTGAGCACAGGAGGTCGAGGCTACAGTGAGCTGTGATCTCACCACTGCACTCCAACCTGGGTGACAGAACAAGACCCTGTCTGCAACCAAAAATAAAATAACAGCTGTCAACAAAATCAAGTGTGTTATTCACACTCAGTCTTTGCCAATTAGAATTGCAACCCAGAAAAAAAGTATTAGTGTTTGGAAGCTACATTATGTACTTGTAAGAAAGGTGCTTTCTTGCTTTTGGCCAAAAGGATTATGCACATTAGTATTATAGTAAAGACTTGATCTCAAGGTGTTTTCATCCTGGCCAGGCATATGTGATCACCTTGCATGTAATTTACAGCAGTACTATGTGGAAAACAAGTGTTGATTTTATTTACTTTATTATCAGAATCTCACAAGCTAAACGGTCTATTCAGTTGGGAGGAATTGATAAATGTATTTCCTTAGGTTTATAAATTTGAGTTATCTGCAAAGGTATAATACATCAGCTTCTCCCATTGTCTCTTTATCAAAACATCTTCCTTCGTTTACTCACCAGAAAACAGAAGAAGGTGGAATTAAAACTTTGTTGATTTCTGATAATAAAACACACAGGCCAAACTATAGGAGGAGATGCACATTCCCCTTGAATTCTGCTTCACCTGTCTGACAACAAGATAAATCTCTCAGCTAGCACATGTGATGTGTTTTCCAAATTATTTCTCTTTAGTAGATGCTACAAAATTGCTCTGACAACATGTAAGACTGGCTTGTCAAAAGAAGAGGAGAGAAAATTATAATCAAAATGAATTCAGAATCCAAGGAAATTATATTTCTCCATCTCTCTTTATCAGTGTTGTATGGGATTCATGGAGCTCATTCAGTGCAGAAGGGAAGATGACTGTTTCAAAGAATGGGACACGCCAGTGTTTTTGACTGAAGCATGAATTTGCTTCACAACCGAGGAATGTTTAATGGATAGTGATATTTTCTCTATTGAAATTCCAATAAAAATACAATAATTTAGAAGAACGTACACAACAAAAGGAAATAAAAAACTTAAGAAAAAGCCTTACTTCAAAAGGGAGTTTAACATTTCCTTGTATTCCTGCCTTTTGCCATGAGAAGAATGTTCCTTGATTATCTGCTGGTCCAAGGAAGATGAGTGACTCGTGTAGCAGACCTGGTCCCAACCCGCAACCTGAGGCAAGTCTAACAAATCCACAGGTGCAGAGTGAGAAATAAATGCTTATTGTTGTATAACATTGAGATTTTGTGCTTGTTTGTTATGCAGTGTTATTGTGGCAGTGGCCCGCTAATGCAGCATGTATTTTACTAGTATTGTTTCAAACTCTTTTTATACATTAGGTCATTTAATCCTCAGAAAACCCTATGTGGTAAGTACTAGTTTCATCTCTACAATGCAGAAAGCTGAGATACAGAAGGTAATGAACTTGTCTGACGCTCCATAGCAGTAAGTGGTGGAGCGCTGGAAGGCAAGCTGCAGGCCTAGGGCCTGGGTTCTCGTGTGCTGCCCCCCATCACACACTGCTCATGCTTCCATTCCCTCTCTGAAAATTCTTACTCACCTGAAGCTCACTTCCCCCAGGTTAGCAGGTGCTAAGTTTACCTTCTTTCTCCAATCGTTTACATAGTGATCTATTTATTTGTTCATACACCTTCTAGAAAATTTGAAGAACAATGGAATCATATGAAATGTCATTTGATAGGTTAAAACAGTCAAATATCACTAGCCTCATTTGATTCAACCTACCCTGCCACACATTTTTTAAGTAATATCTGAATGTTTCCATTCTAGATTAAATTGTTATAAAGATGGTAACTTCAAGAATATTGAAAATTCTGAATTTTCAAATAAAAATCCATTGTACTGTTAATGTATCCAATGGAATCTAAATACCACAGTTTTAAAAATTGAGGTACAATTCACATAACATAAAATTCACCATTTTAAAGTGTATGGTTCAGTGGCTTTTAGTACATTTACAACGTTATAGAACCATCACCTCTATCTAGTTCCAAAACATTTTCATCATCCCGAAAGAAACCCTGTATCTATTTTTTTTTTTTTTTTTTTTTGAGATGGAGTCTCGCTCTGTCGCCCAGGCTGGAGTGCAGTGGCCGGATCTCAGCTCACTGCAAGCTCCGCCTCCCGGGTTTACGCCATTTTCCCGCCTCAGCCTCCCAAGTAGCTGGGACTACAGGCGCCCGCCACCTCGCCCTGTATCTATTAAGCAGTCATTCTCCATTCTCTTCATCCCTCATCCCTTGGCAACCACTAATCTGCTTTCTGTCTCTGTGGATTTGCCTATTCTAGACATTTCATATAAATGGAATCATATAACATGTGGGTTTTTGTGACTGGTTTCTTTCACTTAGCATAGTGTTTTTGAGGTTCATCCATGCTATAGTACCTACTGATACTCCATTTCCTGTAATAGCTGAATAATATTCATTGTATAGTTATATCAAATTTTTTTTACCCATTCATCAGTTGATGGACGTTTGGGTTGTTTCCACTGTTATTTATTATTAATAATGCTGCTATGAATGTTCATGTACAAATTTTTATGTGAACATATGTTTTCAGTTCTCTTGAGTGTATACCCAGGAGTGGAATTGCTAGGACATATGCTGAGATTTGGCTGCTTTTCTTGATTAAGTGTTCCCCTGGTTGTTGTAAGCTTTTCATTACATTCCAGGGTTCTGAAGAAGTTGATTCTGACAGTTGTGCCACTTTATGCATTGTTTTTGTGGAGGGGCAGACTTTTGGAATTCATACTCTGCCATTTTTGCTGATACCTCACCTACCAGAGTAACCTGATGCCCATCTTCATCCATTTACAAAAACACATTTGTGGAAAAAAACTCAGAAAAGTCAGAAATTTTACATTGTTTCTTTTTTTCTGTCTTGAACTTACATATTCATTCTTTTTTCTCTGTTGAATTTTATCCTAATGAAATATATGTTTGTGCTTAAAAGTCTTTTATTAATTACTGTATAATCTCTCTCTGGATATATATAAATCAAATTTTAAAATTCTTTGACTATATGCTCTTGCTATTGAAAAATTTCTCCTGGATTAAATTGTAATTATAATGTTATTATAATGCATCATTAATTTAAATATATTAAACATTTGATCATTCCTATCATATTTTTTGGAAACATCTGAAATGAATGGAGCATTCCCTTCCTTTCAGTTTATGTACCTTTGGATGAATCACTTATTGCTAAAATGAGGCAGGGCTCAGACTGTGGAAATCTCATTTACATAAATAAGTTAACAAAATAGAAAAAGTTTAATTATAACGATGTCACTTATTTCTGTAAACATCAGCTGAATTGGATCAGCCAAAAACACATTATAATAAATAATAATTTTATTTTAATTTTGTAGGTGTTGGATATCTTCTATTTATCCTTCTAGATCTATACCATCCTCTTCTACCTTACTTCCTGCCTGGAAGCTGACCTGTATGGACTATATCAGCATGCTTGCCTTCTTGCTTCCAGCTGGATTTTACCAATGAGTACCTCTTGGCAGGAGATTAGAGGAAGTGAAGAGATGGCTATTTATTCTCCCAGTTCCTTCCCTGAAAAATTACATTCCCTTTCAAGGTAATCCTATCTATACTATCTCCTTCTGGGTTCTAGTAAACTCTCCCTTATATCCTGTTAGGCCCAAAGATATTGACAACCTTCTTGTTACTATTCTCAGGGTATTACACTATCTTTAGTTTCTTTACATCCTGCTCACATTTGTAAATAGTTTATTTATTACACATATCTTGACCTTTTACCTAATACATGCCATGTGTTTCTTGCCATGTGGCCATGGGTGGTTGCCATGACTAATTCAGTCCATCAGTGGACAATACTGTTATGCTCCTCTTCAATTCTGTTAAAAGAAAAAAAGTATATACCACCTAACTTGTGAAAGGATTTGTTGGACCAGCACTTGTCCAATATGGTAGCCACTAGTCACATTTGGCTAAATTTAAATTAACTGAATGAAATAAAATTTGAAATTTAACTCTTGGTCACATAAACCATATTTCAAGTTCTCAATATTCACCTGTGTCTAGTGGCTACAACATTGGACGGGGAAGACGTAGGACATTTCCATCATTGCAGAAAGCAATGCTTTAGACTAGTATTTGTATAGTAAGTATGCAATTTAAAATCTACACAGGGACAACATTTATAGTTTTGAAAACCATTTACAAAATGAAAATGATTTTCTTATGTTCATTATCCCATAAAATCATTCCATTCAAAACTATTTTCAAAATAACTTTTTTCTTAAAATTATTAATAAATATTATATATCTGATTTATGTAGACTGAAGCAAAATTTTTGTAAAATTTATTTATGTTGAGTATTTGAACATTAAAAATAATATAAGCATAATGTATTAGATCGACTTTGAACATAGCTGCTATATTAGTTTCCTCTGACTGCCATAACCAAATACTACAAATGTGGTGACTTAACACAAACTGATTCTCTCACAGTTCAAGGCCAGAAGTCCAAAATCAAGATATCAGTGCTTCCTTCAGAGGCTCTAAGAGATTCTGTTCCTTGTCTCTTTCAGCATCTGACAGATGCCAGCATTCCTTGGCTTGTGACTGCATATGCCTCAATCTTCACATGGTTTTTCTTCTGCCTGTGTGGCTCTCCTTTGTGTGTCCCTTATAGGAATACTTGTCATTGGATGAGGGCACACCTGGATGAGACAGGTTGCTATCCTCATATCAAGATCTTTAACTTAGTTACATCTGCAAAGATCCCTTTTCCAAGTAAGGTAACATTCACAGGTTCTGGGAATTAGGACATAAGCATTTATTTGGGGGTCACTATTCAACCCACAGTAGGGACCAAGAGTTTTTTGCATATCATATATGCTTGTGGCTTCTCTAATCAAGAGATGAGAGTAAACTGTATCTGGTCTCACCTTGGGACTTGTTTTGACCAATAGAATGCAGCAGACATGACATTCTAGGACTTTTGGGTCCAGGCCTACAATGGCACATAGCCTCTGCTTTTGGTCAGAGGGAAAAACAGCTGCTATGTGAGGAAGTTCACTTATTGTCCCTGAGAGAGTGGCCACATGGAGAGAAAAAACCTCTGATGCATGAGACACTAGAAGCCCCAACCAGCCCCTGAACTACAGGTAAAAACTGAAAGAACAATGGGACTATTTATGGAGGTTAGAAGACCAGTAAGCAAATTATTATTGGAGGATGGAGAAGAATGCCCAATATTAAGCACTGAGGAAACATTTGAAAAAACTATTATGTGCAGGAATATAAAGATAGAAAATATACCTAAGGATTTTTGTGGATCTGGCTAAGCAGGTTTCCAGGCAATTTTTTTTTTTTTTTTTTTTAATGGAGTCTTGCTCTGTCGCCCAGGCTGGAGTGCAGTGGCACGATTTCGGCTCACTGCAACCTCCACGTCCTGGGTTCACATCATTCTTCTGCCTCAGCCTCCAGAGTAGCTGGGACTACAGGCACCGGCCACTGTGCCTGGCTAATTTTTTTGCATTCTTAGTAGAGACAGGATTTCACCGTGTTAGCCAGGATGGTCTTGATCTCTTGATCTCGTGATCTGCCTGCCTTGGCCTCCCAAAGTGCTGGGATTATAGGCATGAGCCACTGCGCCCGGCCTCCAGGCAAAATTTTGAACGTGCAGTTGGCTTCTGATATGGTTTGTCTGTGTCCCCACCTAAGAACGTCCCCTCATCTTGAATTGTAACTCCCACAATTCCCACGTGTTGCAGGAGGAACCTGGTGGGAGGTAATTGAATTATGGGGCAGATCTTTCCCGTGCTGTTCTCGTGATAGTGAATACGTCTCATGAGATCTGATGGTTTTAAAAGCAGGAGTTTTCTTGCACAAACTCTCTTCTTTTGTCTGCTGCCATGTGAGATGTGCCTTTCACCTTCTACCAGGATTGTGAAGCCACCCCAGCCATGTGGAACTGTAAGTCCATTAAAATTATTTCTTTTGTTGCAAATTGCCCAGTCTTGGGTATGTCTTTATCAGCAGCATGAAAACAGACTAATTGGTACCAGTAGAGTGCAGCGCTGCTGAAAAGGTACCCAAAAATGTGGAAGTGACTTTGGAACTGGGTAACAGGCAGAGGTTGGAACAGTTTGGAGGGCTCAGAAGAAGACAGGAAAATGTGAGAACGTTTGGAACTTCCTAGAGACTTGTTGAATGGCTTTGCCAAAAATGCTGATAGCAATATGGACAGGCTGAAGTGGTCTCAGACGGAAATGAGGAACTTGTTAGGAACAAGAGCAAAGGTGACTCTTGTTATGTTTCAGCAAAGAGACTGGTGGCATTTTGCCCTGCTCTAGACAGTTGTGAAACTTTGAACTTGAGAGAGATGATTTAGGGTATCTGGCAGAAGAAATTTCAAAGCAGCAAAACATTTAAAATGTGATTTGTGTGCTGTTGAAGGCATTCAGTTTTATAAGGGAAGCAGAGCACAAAAGTTCAGAAAATTTGTAGCCTGACAATTTGATAGAAAAGAAAGCCTCATTTTCAGAGGAAAAATTCAAGCTGGCTGCAGAAATTTGCGTAAGTAACTAGGAGCCAAATGTTAATCCCCAAGACAATGGGGAAAATGTCTCCAGGGTGTGTCAGAGGTCTTCATGGCAGCCCCTCCCATCACAGGCCTGGAGGCCTAGGAGGAATAAGTGGTTTCATGGGTGGGTCCCAAGATACCTGTGCTGTGTCCAGCCTAGGCTGTGGCTCAGGCTGTGGCTTCAGAGGGTGCAAGCCTCAAGCCCTGGCAGCTTTCATGTGGTGTTGAGCCTGCCAATGCAAAGAAGTCAAGAATTGGGGTTTGGGAACCTCTGCCCAGATTCCAGAGGATATATGGAAACACCTGGATGTCCAGGCAGAAGTTTGCTGCAGGGGCAGGGATCTCATGGGGAACCTCTGCTAGGGCAGTGCAGAAGGGAATTGTGGTCGGAACCCTCACACAGAGTCCCTACTGGGGCAACACATAGTTGGGCTGTGAGAAGAGGGCCACCATCCTCCAGACCCAAGAATGATAGATCCGCTGACAGCTTGTACTGTGCACCTGGAAAAGCCACAGACACTCAATGCCTGCCACGACAGCAGCCAGGAGGGGGATTATATACCCTGTAAAGCCACAGAGGCAGAACTGCCCAAGACCATGGGAACCTACTTCTTTCATCAGTGTGACCTGGATGTGAGACTTGGAGTCAAAGAAGATCATTTTGGATCTTTAAGATTTGACTGACCCACTGGATTTTGGACTTGCATGGAGCCTATAGCCAATTTCTCTCATTTGGAATGGCTGTATTTACCCAATGCCTATACCCCCATTGTATCTAGGAAGTAACTAACTTGCTTTTGATTTTACAGGCTCATAGGTGGAAGGGACTTGCTTTGTATTAGATGAAACTTTGGACTGCAGACTTTTGAGTTAATGCTGAAATGAGTTAAGACTTTGGGGGACTGTTGGGAAGGCATGATTGGTTTTGAAATGTGAGGACATTAAATTTGGGAGGGGCTGGGGCAGAATGATATGGTTTGGCTCTGTCCCTACCAAAATCTCATCTTGAATTGTAACTTCCACAATTCCCATGTGTTGTGGGAGGAATGTAGTGGGAGGTAATTGAGTTATGAGAGTGGACCTTTCTTTTGCTGTTCTTGTGATAGTGAATAAGTCTCATCAGAGCTGACGGTTTTAAAAATGGGAGTTTCCCTGCACAAGCTCTCTTCTCTTGTCTGCCGCCATGTGAGTCATGCCTTTCAGCTTTCACCAGGATTCTGAGGCCTCCCCAGCCACGTGGAACTGCAAGTCCGTTAAACCTCTTTTTTTGCTACAAATTGCCCAGTCTCAAGTATGTTTTTATAGTGGCATTTTTTATAGAAAACGTACTAATACAGCCTCTTAGACCTACATATTATAAGGTATTGCAAAAATGATATTGACTAAAGAGGAATGATTCTAATTTCAAGTCAAATGTAGAGAAAATATTTCCAACTGAGAACTTGCTGAGTTGGAAAATAAAATATTTTCTCATTCCCACATTTTGAGTTAGAAAATGTTCTAAAAGTGAGAAAGGGCCCCAGGAAAAGATAGAATTCAGGACATTGTCAATAAAACATGACTTTAGTGTAAAGACCAAATCAACAGTGTAGTTACAAGATCCCTAATTTAACTCAGTGCCTCATCAACCTTCTCAGCTAGACAAAACAGCTTGTAAGAATTTTAAGAATATTGTTCCACAGCATTCTGACTCAAAGCCTGCATTAGAGAGGGGCTTGTCTTGAAGAGATTCGTATGTGTGACTTTTTCACTTATAATTAGATTTATTTTGGATTTCGGATTTACAATTTGATACACAGGAAGCACACTAAATTTCTTAAGGTACTATATACCAGCTTGAATTTAAAAGGACGTGGAAGGTGCAAAATGAAAAAAAGGTCTTTTTTTTAATTTCATTTTTCTCTGGGCCCTCAACTTGTGTTGCAAAAAGTAGACTGAGACAGCTACCTGATGGCAAACATGGAAAATTTCCTATGAACAAAGGAAATACGATTCAGAAGGTGGAGCCCAGAGCCCCACAAACAGAAATATAAGCTATTAGAAGCAATATAGCAAAACCAAACCTGAATCAAGAAACATTCCTTGCCTCCAGATTAGGGGACACTGATAAGATGAGCCTGTCTGTATTTCAGAATTTCTATTAACTAGTGACTGCTATGTGCCTTCATTTCTCCCTTTTATAAATGAGTGTCTAATGTGGTTATTCTAGTCTGTCTTAACATTATATTGTTGGACATGGAGGTACAGATAACTTGCATTTTTGCTTCACAGTTCATATCAAAGGAGCTGCACTTATGAAATTTCATGCACATCTGTATGATCCCAATGTAGATCAAGAGACACTGGGCATAAAATTTGATATTATAATTTGTTGAGACTTTGGGAGTCTTTGGAGCAGTTGACTATAGTTTACATATGGAAGTAATGTGAATTTTTGTGGCCAGAGGGCAAACTGTGGAAGATTGTATGTGACTACAGCCAGTAAGAATTATTCACGCACTCACCAGTTCTCTGACCAAGAGAACACGTCTGTTTACTCATACCTTGAATCTGCACTGAACTTGTGATTTTTTGACAAGTTTAATGCAGCAGAGGTCATATTATTGGATTTTTGAGCCCAGACATTCAAATGTCATATAGCTTCTGTTTTAGCTCAGAGAGGAAACAAGCAGCTATATACAGAAACCATGTAAAGAGAGACTGTGTGCAGAAAAAGAGGCCCCGGAGTATAAGAGCCCATGAAGGGAGAGATAGAGAGGATCAGCCAGGTCCCAGCCACTTCAGTCAAGCGTTTGAGAAACTTGACATGTGAGCAAAGCTATCATGGATTCTCCAGTTGCAGAAATGAGCTTTTCCCTTTGAGCACTGCTTAAATTCCTAAACAGCAGAATTGTGAGAGTTAAATGATTGTTTTAAGCCAATAGTGTGATGCAGGTTCACTGTGAACTGGTTATCAACTTGTCTGAGTCCAGTGAGATAGAACAGTCACATACAAGTTCCATGAAGCAGGCTTATTACTTACAGATAGGGAGCAAGGGACAACAGAAACCTAGGATTCACTATGAGCCAGTTACCCTCTCTACAGGGGGCAGAGGGGTGTCATACACCCATACCTAAGTAAATGTTTTATTTTAAAGAGTGCAGTTTACTCTGCTGGGAATTACCAGCAAAGAAAAGAGAAAGTATTGAGTCCCTAGTAATTGTAGAGTTTACAAAAAGTGAAATGATGATTGCTATTAAATAAATTATGTGTCACAAAACAACATCAAATAGTTGAATAAACACAATGACTGAGGAGTGACAGTGAGCAGGAGATTCGTATCTCTATTAAATAAAATAAAGATGATTTTTCTTGTAAATGGTCTTTTGGAAAAACTTGATGCAAGTAAACACGGACATTTTTGTCACGTCTTCCTTGAAACCATGCAAATATGCAACTGTGACACAGGCCATGATGCAGGTTAATAATGCAAATTATCAAGCTCATTCTCACTACTGAGAATCATAAAGATGCAGAGAGAACACACATCTTAACCGATTGGAACTTCCTAGCATGGTTTCCAGTTAAATATTCTAGTTAAATAGATAAAAACCTTTGATAAAAGTTTGTCACTTGCATAAAATAACACACCTATGCCTTCAATATTTCTTACTGATAATCTCTTTTCTTTTCCTCTGCCAATATGTCATATTTCAATTTTGACATTTTAAACCTTTGGTTTGATGAGGGGTTTTTCCACCCTGGAAAAATGTATGTAGTTGGATTCAAGAAGAGTAAAAGGTTTGTTCTTGAGTACATTGGAAGGTGATGGTGGTGAGGGATAAGAGGAGAACTACCAGAGGGATATCCTGTAGGCAGGTGTGTTTTAGGAAAGAGAACATATGGAAGGTAAGGACCTGGATTCTTTAATTATTTAATAATTTCAACTTTTATTTTGGACTTCAAGGGGACATGTTGCAGGTTTTTTATGTAGGTATGATTGTATGATGCTGAGGTTTAGGGTACGAACGATCTCCATCACTCAAACAGTGAGCATAGTAACGCAACAGGTAGATTATCAGCCCTATGCCTCCCTCCCTCCCACCCTCTAGTGGTCCTCCAGTGCCTATCTGTCCCATGTTTATGTCCATGAGTATCCCAATGCTTAGCTTCCACAATGCTTAGTTCTCATTATAAGTGTAAGAACATGCTATATTTGGTTTTTCTGTTCTTGCCTTAATTCCACTTAAGAACCTGGATTCCTTTAAAGCCACCCCCCCCCCCGCCCCCCCCCCCGCCCCACCAAACAAGGTCTCTTAGGGCAAGTCTGCATATACTCTCATATACCGAGACTCATTTGAAGAGTGCTCCCTTACATTATCTTACATTTGGTAATCAAGCTTTTTAATTGTTTATCCACAATGCGTTAATAGGTACTACACTGTCATAGCCTGCAGTGTTGATGTATTCATTTCTGCCCAGGAAGGCGAGAGTATTTTGTGTGATTCTCATTTTTGTGATTTTAAATTAGATGAGACTTCAAATATACACATTTTCTTCCATCGCTCTGTGCTTTATTACATGGTTAAGTGCTTTAAGATTTATTGAATCCAGGTGTTTTATTCTCAGTAATCACCAGAACTCACCTGATTTGATTATGCCAATCTGTTATTTTCAAGAATTTTTTAAAAATATCCTTTCCCAGTTAATATTGTATATGTGGCTTTCTTGATTTAAAAATATACTAAGAAATGTAATTTTATGAAAGATCATTTGAAAAAGTTTACTGAAGCATTTTTTTCCTTATGCTATAACCAAGCTTAATAACAAAGAATGTATTCTAGAGTAATATTTGGGGCAATTTCTAAAACGCATTTCTTGCAGGGATCTCTACACTTTCCTCATGAATACAAAGCAATGTGTTTCTGTTTTTCTGGGCACAGAAGTGGATATCACAATGATGTAATTCCTTATTCACAACATCATTGCAGCTCCATATTAAAACATTTTGCTTAAATAATGAGCATTTTGCTTATCCCTAAAGAACCCATATGAGACACACAAAATGTTTTCCCAGATGGTCCTTTTTGCATTAAAATTACTAACCCAGACATCAAAAGCAAACAATAAAGTGTTGAAATATGTAATTTGGGCCAAAACAACAGAGTCTTGAACTTCCACGGGCTTTGCGATTTTAAGAGAACAGCTGGGTGTGTGCAGGCAGTCAGCCCAGCTATGACTCTGAACCTCTGTTGTGTTTCCTTTTCTATACAGTCACTATGGGTACAGTTTCCTTCTTTTGGAAATGGAAGCATGGTTATAATAATTCTTGAACTTGAGAAAGGCATAGGCATTTGCTTACCTTTTATAAAAGGGGGAAACCATTTTTAGTATTTATGGTGTAGTCAGTTGTTTTTGTTTGCACCCTGCTATTCGTTTGCATTTTTGCTGATAAAATAACCAATATGTTCCTTGGGAAACTACCCCTTTCTCCGCAGACTCAGCCATGGGTGTCCCACAAGACATATAGCCTCGATTTCAAGTTGTCTAGGAATCAGCCATATGTAATCTAATCACAACCTCAGTCATTTCCCCAGGATACACCCACAGCACTGGAGGTACTGGTCCAAGGAAGTTTTGATATCAGCTGTGCACTAAGTCCAGAATGAGTGCTTCCTCCATCTGATTAAGGCCCTGACACTGAATCAAGGTCACCAATGCAGGCTCTTTTCCCTTATCACAAATTCTATCTTTGGACTTACTTACCTTTGCTGGTCATCTTCACCAGGGCTTTGGAGGCCCATCAGGCCATTTGACAACTCTGAACTTGAGAGTGGGAGTCTGAGTTGGACACTCACTTGAGGAGGGCTATGAGACATCATCTACTCAAAGGGCCAGAGCCCTGGACTAGATCCCACAAAGATCCAATTATCTACCCTTATCAGCTCATGGATGGTTATTTCCTTTACATTTATACCACACAAAGGACTACTTGGGGATTCCCCCACCCACCTGGAAAAAGAAGCCAGTTCCAAAGGTAAGCTGACATCTCCATTATCAGAGACTTTTAAACTGGTAACAGGTTTAAAAGTTACCAGTTTAAAAGAAAATAGTACTATATATACATATATAGAGTGCATCTGTAAAATAATTAAGCATGGTATACATATTTAATTTTAAAACTATGATGATTGCTTCCTGCTCCTCTCCTCCTCCATGGGTTCCCTGGAGTCCTTGCAAGCTGGCCAGGATGTCTCAGGCTGAGTTTGAGAAAGCTGTGGAAGATGTCAAACACCTTAAGACCGAGCCAGGGGATGATGAGATGTGTTCATCTATGGCCACTACAAACAAGCAACTGCAGGCAACATAAATATAGAATGGCCTGGGCTGTTGGACTTCAAGGGTAAGACCAAGTGGGACACCTGGAATGAGCTGAAAGGGACTACCAAGGAAGATGCCATGAAAGCTTACGTCAACAAAGTAGAAGAGCTAAAGAAAAAACACGGAATGTAAGAGACGGATTTGGTTGCCAGCCATGTGTTTATCCTAAACTGAGACAGTGCCTTGTTTTTTCTAATACTGCAGATGATGGAAACTGGGAAAATAACCAGTTAACCCAGCTCCTCAAGGCTGCTCACTACAGGGCTCTAACAGATTAGGGGCGAAAACGATTACTGACCTTCCTTGAGCAGTTTTTAATCTGAGATCAATTAAAAGTGTATTCATGACTTAAAAAAAGAAAAACTATAATGAACACAGGTTTTGGATAATTAAGAAGCAACTTCAACAAGTTTCTGAGATCCATTATTATAGAAGTATGGAGTAACAATTAACAGGGCATTCTAGTTAACAGAAGCCTGAACACAAGATCATTTCTTGTATTTATTATGTATTTGCATGCATATTGCAAGATCTTAAGAAATTCACTAAGTAGTCATAACCTTTGCTTTCTAGGAATCTCGAATATGACATTAAAAGAACAGCATTTTCATGATCACCCCAGTGTAAACCTGACACTCCCCATCATTATTAACATTCCTTCAGATAATGTCTGAATTTCCTTCCACTTTCATTGTGGGTATTGGGAAGGCAAAGAGTAGAAAACAACAACTTAGGGAATGCACAAACATGGAATTGGGATTTGCAAACCATATTCAGGAAGAGACAGCTTTGGCTAGAGCAATAGTTTTAGTGATTTCATGGTTTTTAATTTTTTTAAGGGCTCTGTTTAGATGTTTCAGGATTCTTTGAACTTCCCACTGGCACATGGGGAGTGGGCATCAAGTGGATGGGGCTGTGATGTTTTTAGACACTACAATGAACTGAATGTTTATATTTTCCCCCAGACTCATATGTTCAAATCCTAACTCCAAATGTGATGGTATTAGGAGGTGAGCCTTTGGAAAGTAATTAGATCATGAGGGTGCAGCCCTCATGAATGGGACTAGTGCCCTAAACTAACCCCAATTACCTCTCTGGCTCTCTTTCTGCCATGTGAGGATACAATGAGAAGTCAGCTGTCTGCAACCTAGAAGAGGCCCCTCACCAGAACCCAACCTTACTGGTACCCTGTGTTAGTCTATTTTTGCATTTCTACAAAGAAATACCTGAGGCTAGGTGATTTAAAAAGAAAAGTTTAATTGGCTCACAGTTCTGCAGGCTGTAGAGGATGCATGGTGCTGGCATCTGCTTCTGGTAAGGAACTCAGGATGCTTACAATCATGGCAGAAGGCAAAGAGGGAGCCAGTGTTATCACGTGTGAGAATGAGAGCAAGAGAGGGAGAAGGCGGAGGTCCCAGGTTCTTTTAAACAACCAGATCTCACATGAACTAACTGAGGGAGAACTCATTAGCACCAACTGAGGGAATGGTGCTAAACCATTCCTGAGGGTTTCGCCTCCATGATCTGATCACCTCCAACTAGGCCCCACTTCCAACATTGGGAATCCCAGTTCAACATAGATCTGGAGGGGACAAACTTTCAAACCAACTCATACCCTGACCTTGGGCTTCCAGCCTCCAGACTATAAGAAAGAGATATCTATTGTTTATAAGCCACCAATCTATGGTGCCCTGTTATAGCAGCCTGAACTGGCTAATACAGATGCTATTTTTTCCATGTTCCAGGTTTCTTGCTCACCATCCTCATAATTTGGCACCTTCTTTTCTAGTTATAGATATATTAACAGCATTTACTAGGAGGCTATCAACTTAGGGCCTGTGTTTTTAAAGTGATCTTGAATATGTTTTCTCTTATCTAGAAGGATCTCTATAGTGAGTTGTTTCAGATATGTGGGCTCTACAGCCAGAATGATGGATTCAAATACTGCCCTGCCACTTACTTGCTCTATGACTTTGAGTAAGTTAAATAACCTTCTATGCCTTAGTTTTTTCATCAGCAAAATGAAGTTAATATTAGAATCTCCCTCATAAGCTTGTTATGAGAATTAATGCACTAATACAGGAATTGGCAAATTTTTTCTGTAAAGAACCAGATACTAAATAGTTTAGGCCTCGTGGACTATGTTGTCTCTGTTGCATCTACTGAAGTATGCCCTTGTATTAAATAGAATGGAAGCAGCCATAGAAAATACCTGAATGACTTGGTGTGGCTATATTCCAATAAAATCTTACTTGCAAAAACAGTCAGTGGGCTGAATTTGGTCTGCAGGATGTAGTTTGCCAATCCCTAGAATACTTGTGCACCAATACTTAGGCCCATTGTAAGAACTCCAAAAATATTAGTTATTTTTTTAATCATCGTGGCCATTTTCATCATCATCATCATATAGTCATATACTCATTCAACAAAGGATAATAAATCCTATGTGCTAATTTTACTGTGTAGTTCTCAGTGTTGCTCAGACTTTGGTACTTCTATACGTTTCCTACACTCAGGGGTAAGGTACTCAAACCTTCCACTAAACTTCCTCTACCGACAGAAGGAGTAAAACTTCATCCCATGGTTCTGGGCCTTGCAATAGCCCTAAATGCGGAACATGCCTTTCAAGTGTCAGATTTTATTTTAAAAATCCATGTAGTGTTTGCGTTATACTCTATAGTATATTTCTGTTTCCTTTAATACAAAAAATGATGACTGAAACCATTCATCATTGAGTAAAACTGACTATGTTTACCAAGCATCTTCTGGTTTTCCATCACATGTACATTTATACAAATTTGAGAAATGAGGCCTATGATAACAGGAACTTAAGCTTTGAGGTTGGCAATCTGCTTAGCGTTTAATAGCCTTGATATTCTATGTAGGTATTAGATCTTTCTTAAACACAAAGAAAGGGAATAAAATTAGGCAACATAGACACCAAAAAGTTCACTGAAAAATTTAGGGAACTCCATTCATTGTCTTTCACTTGGCAGGTGACAAAGTATGTGTCTGGGCTCCTGCAGCTCTGATCTTACCCTCATGGCTCCGGAGTGTTGATGATATACAGGAAATCAGCATGTGTCCATTAAGTCGTATAAAAAATAAAATTATAAAAAAAATGAAAGAGAATGTGTGTGAAAGAGACTATGAGCTGAAGCATATAAAATTTTCAATATTTGACCATTTGTGGCAGTTTCTATGGTTCAACCTAATACTTCTCCAAAGCTTGTTAACCAGCAATGGGCATAGCACTGGTTTTTAAGTGAAATATTACCACTATAGTTCATAGTAAGAATAATACTTTCGGGGTGGGCACGGTGGCTCACGCCTGTAATCCCAGCACTTTGGGAGGCTAAGGCAGGTGCATCAGGAGGTCAAGAGATCAAGACCATCCTGGCCAACATCGTGAAACCCCATCTCTACTAAAAACAAAAATTAGTTGGGCATGGTGGTGCATGCCTGTAGTCCCAGCTACTTGGGAGGCTGAGTCAGGAGAATTGCTTGAACCGGAAGTAGAGGTTGCAGTGAGCCGAGATTGTACCATTGCACTCCAGCCTGGCAACAGAGAGAGATTCTGTCTCAAAAAAAAAAAAAAAAAAAAAAAAAAAAAAAAAAAAAGAATAGCACGTTCAGACTCTGTTTAAAAAGTGCCCCCAGAAGACAGAATGTGGAAATAGAAAGCAAAAGTTAGTGGGTAATGCTGAAAACAATCAGAACATTTTATTTTTAGTAGCCTAAGGATTTGAATTGTGATCAAGGTTCATAGTCAGAATAGATATAGTTTCAGACATTTTTGAGAAATGATCCTTGTGGGTGCTTCTTGATCCAGCAGGTGCTAAGAAATAAAACATCAGGACCAAAAGAATTAGCCTTGAGCATTGCATGAAAACACTTGGAAAGATGAAGTCCCCTGTGTTCTTCATGGCCATAAGCAAAGTGAATTTATTCAACCATTTTATCACTGTGAGGTGGAGAGAAGCAGATGCTGTTTCACTCTTCCTCTGTTTTAATCAGTTGCCAGACAATACTCTGAAGACATATGACAAATTTCTGTTAGCATCACCATTTCCCTTAGTTAGCCAGCTTAGCACCCACAGCAGACTTTTCAGACTCTTATATTCTAACCAAGATACACTCTTTCCTAAAGCTCATTTAAATTCCAGTTCTTATCTCAAATCTTAAGTTTTATATAGGAGTGAATAAACTGGTGATGAAACCACACAGATAGAGAAAGTAACCAAACTCAATAGCACCATTGACATATGAAGAGTGTAAGTATGAAATACGCATGAAATTTTGCAACGTAGGGTACATCAGCCCTATATGAGTCTTCAGATATTAAATTCCCAGGTCTAGATCTGGAGAAATAGAAGCTTAGAGTGAGAATTTGGGTAATCAAGGAGGAAAGCAGAGCGTTTCTAAGCACATGTGAGTGTTTCTACCTGTGGATTGGCACATTTTATGTGGCCTTGGAGTTTAGATTTGCTGCCTTCATTCTGTCTTAGATTGTATGACTTGAAGCTTCAACTGACAAGGCAGGGGGAGAAAAACAAAACAGTTAAACCAGTTTCAGAAGAATATATGAAAAACTACTCAACATTTTCTGATGGAAATAACTGTCAAGTTGACAAGAAACTTGGCCTCCCACTATATCAAAAATTTGATCCAAATGGAAAACATTTTCTAATTAAAATTCCTAAACATACACAGAAGTTAAAAGGATAGTTTTAAAACCCACCGATATTCAATTTTCAAAATGTTTCCCTTCTTGCTTTATCTACCCCTTTGATTGCTGAAGTTTTTTTTTTTTTTTTTTGAGACGGAGTCTCGCTCTATCGCCCTGGCTGGAGTGCAGTGGCCGGATCTCAGCTCACTGCAAGCTCCGCCTCCCGGGTTTACGCCATTCTCCTGCCTCAGCCTCCCGAGTAGCTGGGACTACAGGCGCCCGCCACCTCGCCCGGCTAGTTTTTTGTATTTTTTAGTAGAGACGGGGTTTCACAGTGTTAGCCAGGATGGTCTCGATCTGCTGACCTCGTGATCCACCCGTCTCGGCCTCCCAAAGTGCTGGGATTACAGGCTTGAGCCACCGCGCCCGGCCGCTGAAGTATTTTAAAGCAAATCGCAGTTGACATCATTTCACTCTCATCCATAGTTGGGTCTGCATTTCTTAAAAACTAAGGATATTTTCTTTTATAACTATATTGCCACTTGGGCAAAATTTAAAATGATAATTTATCACTAGAAAATGTGTACTGACTGTTTATCTTCCTCCTCATTGCATAAATGCATGTAATAGGAGAGAAAGAAAAATAAGGGTGAGAAAGCAAAGTGAAGCCAAGAATAAAAGTATTGAATTATCAGTGTATACGGAAGGTCCCATTCTAATCTTAAACCCAGTCGCTTGCTTCACCGGGACCAAGGCAGGAGGGAAACTCTGGCAGTCACAAGATTCAGTGTTTGTGAAAGGGACTAGCATCATTTCTCTGGAGAACATAGCTTTTCCTGTCTGTAAGGCGTGTGAGGAATTTCTCCTGGATGTCTTCATGAAGAAGACGGTATGAGATTTATTGGACAATATACTTTACAAAATCCCCACAATAAATACAAAAGAAGTTTTGTGCCGCTGCTTGTTAGAGTGTCCTCATTGCACACCAAGATCTAATGCTGAATCCAGGTGAGTAAAAGTTGTCTGACAAGGGGCCAGAGCCATGTGTCATGTCCGCCTTGTGGCTGCCATCCCAAGGTGCAGCAGAAAGCCCATTCATTTCAAATAAACTTTTAATCTCCCTCTCAGACTCCCAGTGTCCCAATTCCCCCATTAATAATACAGCCCTAATTTTAAAAACTTGAATCCAGCTGTTACTACTTTTAAATGCTGTTATCCATTGCAAGTCAGTGTGACACCAAATGTGTCTTCCACGTTCATTCGTCATTTGTGAATTTGGCCCAGCCACTGGGTTTTTTTCCCCTGTTGTTCAGGAGGGTTGCGAATGCCAAAAGCAATCAATCTATGAAGCAAATCAATGTGAACAGCCATTGGGGGAAGAGCTAACCCTGCAGCTATCTGCTACTTTTTTTTTGAAATAGAAGCTGAGCTTGTCTTTGGATCTAATGACTAGAATACCCATGCACTAAAGGGACTGTCTCCCTTCAGCTTTTAGAAAATTCTCATACTCTGGGCCAGCTTAGCCGATAGTTTCCAAGCTGCAGGAACAGCTTGAGGCTGAGGGCGGTGGTCCTGCTCCATCAGTTGTGGAAACCAGGTGGCTCCCGGCATCCTCGGCTCTCTCACCTCCATGCTGCTGCTGTTGCATTGATCCTGGACTAGCGCTCTGACTCCTGAACACTCTACCACCTACCGGCGACATCTCTAAGGATGGTGCAAAATGCAATTTATTTGTGCCCTTGGTGTATGTAACATAGCTCATCATGCTTTTAAAGATCTCCTCCTGGCTTCTGCTAACAGCCTTTGCTTGCTTCCTGCAGTTCTGTTCAACACACAGCTAAACAAACCTGCTTGACGTTGCCATCTCTCAGGAGTCTAACCAGAAAACACGCTGAAATCATATACTTAGGTGAGATGACATCAAGGAACAATGAGAAAAAACAACTCAATAACTAGGGAAAAAATTTGAGTACACAAATATTTTCTTGTCAAACTTTAAAAGAGAAAGAAAACAAAATATTTTAGAAATTTGAACATACCCACAGTGGTAAAATATGTCCTGCTCCCACATTGCATATTTTCCTGGGTATAACATTCCTATTTTAAAATCGTAGCAACAGATCCAAGAAACAAATGTCTTTGAAAATTCCATTTCATGGAAGTGTCACTGTATGCATTTAAACTTTTTTCCTACTGAAAATTATTGCAAACAGCATGAAAAATGTCAACACAGGAAACAGAGTAAAAGTAATGGATGATCTTAAAAAAACAGAGGGATAAAAATGTCCGTGAAATACTATGCTCAAATGACTAATGTTAATATTTAAGTTAAATTATTCCCTGTAGGCAAGAAAATAAGATGTCCACAGAGTAATACATAAAATAATAGTGTCAGGGGAAATAAAGTTAGAAAAGTCAGTAATATATCCAGATCATTCTAGAAAGCTAGCAGAGAGACTATCCAACAATAAAATAAAATTTGTTAATATTGCAAAAGAACAGAAAATTTCAGATTACTGTTGATTTTTCCACTATACCAAAAACATCGTTAGATGTTTTATGTTGCTTTTGGCCTATAATATCCAGATTATCTATTCTATTTCCTGTATCACTTTGCAGACGTCTTGCTTTTAATTCTGTCACTGTCTCCAATGTATATACTCATTCACTTATTTTTAGATTTCTATGTAAAATTAAACAGTATTCGTTCATTTTCCTAAATACAGTCTTTTCTTTGGAATCTTTACTGTTAAAAAGTCTAGATGTTGAATCTGACTTTCCTGTTTTCCCGTAGACATTTGCTTTCCTAGATTCCAAAATAGCAAGTATTTCAAACGTACCTCAGCATTACTCCATTTTAATTGAAGGCTTCCTGTTAGAATTATGTTCAGCACTCTGGGAGTTACAGTACATTGAAGAAAGTCACAATTAAATAAACAAATAAAAAATAAACTGGAGGGTAATATGTAGATATTTGTCTGCAGGAGATGAAGTCCTAGCTCCATGTTAAAGAACAGGAAGGATTTAAGTGTAGAGAAAAGGGGAGGCTGTTTCTATGTACCGGGCTATGTCACTGCTTATAGTTGCTTACAGCCAATTCCCATATTAATCTCCTTATATCTTTGTATGTATATCCTAATAGTCCTGTTTTTCTGGAGAACCCTAACTAATACAGAGAGTAAGCTGTTTATCATTATCAGAAGGGCCTTACAGTGACATAGCCTGACACCTAGAAAGGGTGTTATGTATACCACTTAGCTGCAGAAAGGAAACCTGGACATTAGAGGGATGTCTGGCAGAGAGAGGGATAGAAATAGTCTTTCTTCGCTTATGATCAATGATCATAAAAGCCATACTGCTGACAAAGTCCAGTGCCAGCTCTAGAAGCTGTTGTATCCAACCTGCCCTCTTTAGTTCCACTGGGGGAAAGCATGGTCATTTACTCACTAAATACACCCCAAACCACACCAGAAGAAATAGGACCCTGAGGTCAGGGCACATGATGAGCCACTCCAGGGGAGCCCTGAGCATGATTACAGTGTTTGGTAATGAAATGTTCCACACTACTCTAGATGTTACATTGCATATTGACTACCCAACTCTCAACACACAGAGAGCCCTTCTGGAACTCATCAGCATCTCCATCTACCATTGCTGAGTCTTTTTCATTCTAATTAAGGGTTTCCAATTCTTAATTGCCCAAATCTCTCTGGGGGAGTCTCAATACACAAATCACAGATTGATTTGTTTGTAGTGGGACAAAATTACTGTTTTCCCCATAGTTTTAAATTCTCCTCTAAAGACCTATAAGAACCTATGATTGAGGTCATTCTTTATATAAAGTAGTAGTGTATTACAAGAGGGAAGATTCTGAACAACCCAATCCATCTGTAGACTCACCACAATCCATCTGTAGACTCACCATAGGTACAGGATACCAAGGTTTACAACCAGGCTCCAAGAGTAGAATAAAGAGAGGAATGAAGATTAGAGAAAAGCCTTTGATTTTCTACTCAATATTCTAAGAGGTGAGGGTGAACATTCACTCTTTCATTAAAATCAAGCCCAGATCCTTCATATTTTTGCCAGTAACCATAGAGTATATGAATATCCTGGAAAGTGAGTTGTTCCAAGGGCAGTTTCTAGATCCTCTTGGCCAGAAAACTGTCTTCCTTAAACCCAGAACCACGACTTCCACTGCTTAATCAACAATAAATAATTGCCTCCATTCTGGCAGAGCTAGAAGTCTGTAGAACTGATTGTCATACAGAAAAACCTTTATCATTTTTTTCTGCAATTTTTCCAGCGATCCAAGGACATTTGCATTCTCAGTTACAAGGAGTAGCAAGGCATGGGGCTATTATTTTAAATTCTGGGCATCATTCTAGAAATATAGGAATTAGGAATAATCTTCTGTGGAAGGATGTCTAAGTGTTGCAGGGGTTATTTGGACATCAGTGACATAGCCTGGTACATACTTCTAGTTGAAATAGTTAAGAAATCATATACTAGCTTCCATTGAGTTGATCCAGCTAGGTCCTAATTTTCATATCCAACCATTTTGAGAGGTAGCAATTCTTTAGAAAAAGATTGGTTCTAAATGTCAGAAATGACAACTCATGTCAATCTGTGTGCTAACTTCCATCAGACTACCTCTTGTTTTAGTATTAGGTATGTTTGAGTTGCACACAATTGTCATCTGACTCAGTTATCCTAACAATTTTTCATTCATTTTTTCTTCTCTCTCTTTTAATAGTCAACTGATTAAAACAAGATGAACACAGAGCCTCCCAGCAATGACTATCTCCAGGTGCACTCCCTGACTTCTGCTTTGGCTTATCATTTAACAATCCCTCTGACTCAGACTGTCTCCCACCAAGGCTGGATTTTGGTTGCCTGTTTCTACTGTGTGATCAAGACATTGGATGTGCTCAGATCCCAAGGGCCTTTCGCTGTCCTAGACACTCCTATCTAATCAGTCTGAAAAATGTCCAATGTAGTAAATACCACTTTAATTATAAGCTTGCTTCAACTGGATTAGAATCAAAATAAGCATGCTTAAGAAAAAAATTAGGTCTGAAAAGCAAAATTAACCAAAGAGCTTCAGGGACAGAAGTCCATTTCTATTTCATGATTAAGTGATTTTCTTCTGTAATTCTCATTTTAATATTCTCATTTCCACCATAAACCTACACCATCATCCAATCCCATGCATTTTTACTCAAGTACTTTTATTCTTTTTACTTGCCTTTCTGGTATGACTTCAGGTATACTGCCTTTCTCCACTTCAGGGCACCCCTAGTTTTGGATGCAGATGCTAAGCATTAAAGCTGTAACAGTAGAGGTTAGTTAGCCGTGGGAACAGTGACTTTAGAGTTAGACTTGGTTTAAAATTCTGGCTCCAACACTTGTTAGCAGTGTAATCTTTTACACCATATTTACCCCTCTAAGCTTCAATTTCCTAACCATAGAATACTAAGAAATAATAGTTATTTTGCAGGGTAATTTTAAAGACAAATCAACCAATGTTGATACTGCCTTTGGCAAGAGGCCTGGTGAATGCAGTATACCACCTGACAAATGCTACTTGTTGATATGGGTAGGAAGATGCTCACCAGATCCATGTGTAAATCTGGAATCAGGAAGACTAAAGCTCAGACGCCATCTCTAGCACTTGAGTTGTGAGACTCTGGGCAAGTCGCTTAATCTCTCTTTGTTTTGCTGGCTCTTTTGCAAAATGGAGATAAAAACACCTGTCTCACAGGTGTCATTTCTGGGTGCTGTGTTAATTAATACAAGCTTCTTTCAAAAGTTAAGACTCAGTGGTATTTGTTTATAATGAATAAAGTGACCACCACCCACCTTTGAAATACCCTGCTAATGAGAAAGAAAACACGATCATCATCTTATAAAACTTTCCAACAGCAGGTATTCTTGTTCTGTCCTCATGGCCATAAATAATACCTTCTATTCAATTTGTCCAAATTGTTCCCTACCAGACTTCCGACTCCAGGCCAGGATCTCTGGCACTAAAACAGGCAGAGTAATGAACAAAGTATCCTCTGCTTTTTATGCATTCTACAGATTCGGAGTATAGTAGGAGGGCAACCAGTGCAGTTGAGCCTAGATCAAGGATGATAAGAGACTCCAAGAAACCACAGTGGTCTATTGCTGATAATGTTGAAAAACCAGATACCTCAGTTGTTCTAAAAATAGGGTTATTTTTTCTAAGCGATATAAAAATACCATTTAGAGGCCGGGTGTGGTGGCTCACGCCTGTAATTTCAGCACTTTGGGAGGCTGAGGCGGGCGGATCAGGAGGTCAAGAGATCGAGACCATCCTGGCTAACACAGTGAAACCCCATCTCTACTAAAAAAGTACAAAATAATTAGCTGGGCGTGGTGGTGGGCGCCTGTAGTCCCAGCTACTCGGGAGGTTGAGGCAGGAGAATGGCGTGAACCTGGGAGGTGGAGCTAGCAGTGAGCCGAGATCGCGCCACTGCACTCCAGTCTGGGCTACAGAGCAAGACTCTGTCTCAAAAAAAAAAAAAAAAAAAAATCTAGAAACCAGCTATATCATAACAAGATATATAAAAGACAGAGTGTGATGGTTAATTTTACGTGTCAATTTGACTGACACATTAAAGGATGCCCAGATAGCTGGTAAAACATTATTTCTGGGTGTGTCTGTGAGGGTGTTTCTGAAAGAGAATGGCATTTGAATCAGTGGACTGAGGTAAAGAAGAGCTGCCTTCGTCAATGTGGGCAGCATCATCTAATCTGTTAAAGACCTAAATAGCACAAAAAGACAGAGGAGGAGTGAATTTTCTCTCTCTCTCTCTCTTTCTCTCTCTCCCCCTCTCCATGAGCTGGGACACCCATCTTCTGCTCTGAAATACTGGAGTTCTTGGCCTTCTGACTCTGGGACTTATGCCAGCAGCTCCTATTGTTTCACAGGCCTTTGGACCCAACCTGAATTACAGTCTGAATTCGTAGTTCTCCATCTTGCAGATGGCATATGATGGGACTTCTTGGCTTCCATAATCATGTGAGTCAATTCCCATATTAATCTCTTTATATCTTTATATGTATATCCTACTGGTTCTGTTTCTCTGGAGAACCCTAACTAATACAGAGAGTGAGATGTTTATCATGAGCAAAAAGGCCTTGTGACAGGTATACTATTGTCCCTAATGATTTGCTGCTACTCTCTGTGAGAAGACTATACTTCTCCACCCCACTGACATCAGGTTTGGTCACATGCTTGATTTGGCAAGTGAAATATGAGCAGTATGCCTCTTGCAAACAGAATCTTTGAGAGCCACTGGTAATTCTTTGCTCTTAGACATTTCTTCAAAAGATCTTCTCTAATGATTTCCTTATGCAGGGCAGAAGTCCCTGTTGGACTTGACTGGACTCTTCTTGAAAAGGTTGCAAAGATAAGCTAGTAGTATGCTTAGCATTTCACTTTACAATGTGGGAGCACGGCATCCTCAACTTTGGTTTTCAGTCAACACAAACTTACACATACACACACACACACACACACACACACACACCCTCATACATATTTATATTTATATGTGCTAGACTGTTGAGTAAATTCCCTGTCTTTTGTTATCTTCTGTGAGATAATTTAACTTCTTAATGCAGTTGGAAAATGTGGTGCAAATGATACTGTCGTAAATGAAAGAACTTCATCAACCTCCAATTAGAAGTTGAATAACTATGTGAACAGCATAATAAAATAGCCCATTTCAGTAATCTACAACAGAAATTAGTTCAGGGAAGACTTTATTGAAAGGATAAGACTAATAAGCCCTAATTAAATGCATTTTAAAAATATTTCCTTCATTTCCGGACCAACACTGTCCAATAGAACTTCCGGCAATGGTGGAAGGATTCTACATCTGTGCTATCTGATATGGTAGCTACTAGCCACATGTGGAGTACTTGAAACGTGGCTAGTATGGCTCTGAAGATGAATTTTAAATTAATTTACATGAAATTAGTTTACATTTAAATTTATATAGCCCCACATATGACTAGTAGCTACTGAATTAGACAGTGCACCCTAGAGCCTGCATTGAAAGAGTATCTTTTCCTAATAACTGAAGTGTTCTTTATGTTACTATATTTGGAACTAAGAAGCTTATATGTATGTATATGTATAAGCTTATATCCATATACATATAGACTTCTTAATTGTATGCACACACATACACATACACACACACACATGCACACCCATGTCTATATCTTTCTAGTTATCTATTTATGCAAGTACCAGACAACCTTGCCCTTTTTTGTTTAGGCAACCATAGTATGCCATTGCAGAGCCAAGAAAGTATTTCCTGTTTTGTTCCAGACTTCCAGGAAGTACGGGTACTCCCATTGGAGATCTAATCTAGCTTTAGGGAAAAAATCTTGCAGAAAAGTATTTCCTCAAGACGAAATTTGCAAAAATGTAGTACCACATTTTAGAATCATAAGTCAAAGATGTTCTTATTCAATCCATCCATTGATCTAGAAAGAACTATTCCCAAATTATCCTGATAACTTACAATACTATATTAATAAATCTCTATAATTTAGTTCCTCATCTTTTTACTAGAAATTAGTTCTTCAAATGACCAGATTGTAGTTGCCCCTAATCCTTATATTGAAAATGAACTATATTTTTATTTCACTGTATAATTAAAGGAGTTTATGTACCTCATTTTAAAGGAACACCACTGCAAAGGTATGATGTTCTGAAATCTGTTGTAATGATAAGAACATGGGATTTGGAAAATACTTTGGGTTGTGAAGATGTAATTATTTGGGAAGCCTGGAAAGCTGGAGGCAGGTCTACTATCAGAGACATTTAGACACTGATGGTCTTTACTATGTGTGGATATGACCTTCCTGGTGGACTTTCTCAGGAAGCAGAGACCAGGGAAATCCTCGTTAGTCAGGCCATATTGGTCCTGCCTCAGAGAGGTTTCTTTTTCCTTGGCTGACTAAGACATGTAATCTATTCTTAATGTGGGTGTGGTGTGTTCTTTTTCACTTCATTATGGAGCATCAGAAAGACCTGATTTTACTTCCTAGTGTCAGTATGAGAATTAATTCATCTATAGGATTTAGTATAGCAACTAATATCATGCCATCAATAAATAACTACTGATTTTTTAATTGAGTTTTAAAACTAAAATGTAATTTTAACTAAAGAACAGAAACACTTCTAAGAAGCATATGATCTTTTGGAATAAAGTAAAGGACTATTCATTAGAAAAAGACAAAGCTATACCAAGCATACTGACAACAAAGCTATCCCCAAAAGTAAGATTTTAGTTTTCTATTAAAAAGTAGAATATAATGGAATGACTCAGTTCAAGATCAAGTTCCCTTCTATGGATAAGGTAGGCACTAACAGCATTGACCTTTATTAATATGAGAAAAGGAAATTAATGAATATAAAGCAGGAAAGCTGAGACACTCTGAGGTTTCCATGAACTGCTTATGATTGCTCACATGCCAGACTCTGGAATATTTCCCATATTTCATCTCTAGTTTCCCTCAGCCCAGCTGAGTGTAATTAATAAAGCTCTAAGCACCTGCAAGAAGCTCCCAGAAGCTACAGAGAAGGTAACCTTTTCTGTAGGCTAGTGGCAGAGAATGCTAGTTATCAAGTCTTACCTCCATAAAGGAAGTAATGCCGTCAGTAGGATTAGTCTCAAATAGTCATTGTGATATCTTTCACTTGGATTTTTCTCAACTCAGAAACCAGATTTTGAAAATGTTAGTACACTTTCAGAAACAAACCTGAAGAAGATAGTGACATTTTCCAAAGTAGCCGACCAGCATCATAACCTCGCTTAAGTAATGAAGAATTCAGACTTGTAGCAGAAGAATATTAAATGTGGGAGCAGCTATTTTTACAATGTTTAATGTAAAATGTCTATCAATCTTATATTGATTATGTCTAATGTTAAATACAATACATCAAGATTATTTCTCAAAATGTAAATAGAGCAGGAATCGAGTGGATTTATCAGGATTATGTTTTATATTTGTCGTGCCTTTATTCCCCAGGAAAAATATAAAACTCTCTGCAGCTAAAGTGTCTACTTGACTGCCTGATGATGATTAACATTTAAGAATTTGCTCTGGGGGAAATAAGGTGGAAATTTAAATAGTGTTGCAATTTGCCGTTAGTGCTGTCTTTCACTGTCTATTTCCAAATGAGGACACAAGTAAAAAATAGTGGGGAAATCGCATGGACTATATAATATTCAGTACAACTCTCTTCCTCTCATTGATTCTATAGGTACATGCTGGTTTAACTGCATAGATGACTTTGTTTTTAAGCTGTTAGTCTTTAAAGAAACTTTAAATCTTCCTTATTTAGCAAATATTCCTATAGTCTTTGGATGCAAAATGTCTACATGTACATGTGGGCACAGAGATATATTTTATATTCATCAAACAGAATATCAATTCATTCCAAGTTGCAGAGTCACATCCTCTAAGAAAGCATTGACTCTCCTGATTGCTGATAATATACATCCCTCCTCCCTTGATGGATTATACCATCTAGTCCCTTTACTTTTGAACCCCAGCAAAGGGTCTACTATCCTATGAGATGAATCTAATTAAATTTTAGGGCATACTCAAGTGCTAGAAATAAACAAAAGTAAGAGCTCACATATAACAACAATAGTAATCCCCACAGCAGTCATTTAAATTAATGTTTGTAATCAAGCAACGTAAACACCGTAATACAAAAGCAGAACTAAAATCAGCATTCTACCCTATAAAACAGAGGGTAAGGGAGAGTGCTGGTAATATTGACAAAGATACTTTTACTTTACCCATGTAAACATCAGACTGTCTTGTTCTCCCTAGGCTTGCTTTTCATTCTTTGGTATGACAGTTCTGATTCTTCAGCCTCCCCATGAAGAAAAGAAAAATTCTCTTGAAGCTGAACTAAATTCATCAGCAAATGAAATTATATTCATCTGATAAAATGCTAAATGGAAAAGGCAGGTTTATTTTAAGCCGTCAACAGGCTGTTTTAGTTAATCATGCACAGTGCAGAAGACAGGAGTTTGGTTGCTAAGAAAATGTTTGGCATGTTTCCATGAGATCCATGTGACATGAAATGCATCTGTTCATTTCAATAGTGAAATAGAAAAAAATAAAATAAACAGTGCAGGGTATATTTGGTGAGTCACTGTGGAACACAAGGCCAAAATAACTTCTGTGTTGTCAGTTTATTCTATACAATCTTATTGTTATGATGTTAGCCTTTTCTTATAATTCAAAAAAATTTAATAGTGATTTTTTTTAGAAAATTAATACATATTCATTGTAGATAAATCAGAAAATACAAAATAAGAAAATTAAAATATGCCATAACACACACAAATACCAATATCTATATTGGTATGTGCATAGGAGGGGCTTAATATTTATTTGCTAAATGAATTAATATATATTTTACTTATAAATATGCGATCATACTGTAATACTTTTATAACCTGCTTTCTAAATTAAAAGACATCATGAACATTTTTTCTGTGTTATTAAGTATTCTTCTTTAGCATAATTGTAATAGTTTTCATTATTATGGGACCAGTAAGTTATCTGGAACTCCTGCAAAATTTCTTCAGTAGCCAGGAACTGAATGCAAGCATCTTCCCAGTAAGACTGATACTGTGGTGCTGATACGATGAAATATGAATATGTTCAACATTTTTTTGCTGGGATGTCATACATATTCTCTGATTACTGAGCTAGTAAATGGAATCTCAGCTGTCCTGATTGTGTGTAATTCCATCATTTCTACCACCAGATAGAGACCATCACTGCTTACATAGATAACATGCCATTCACATCCAGGTGTACTAATGTGAGAGAGAATGGCCAAAGATAGCAATGAGCTTGACACACCCTTGCACGCTATTGTGGTCCTCAGAGTGAAGTAAGAATGACTATTGACTTCCACAACATCTTCAAGGTTTCTGCTGTGAACAAAGAGGCCAAACAGGAGAGTATTAAGTCACAACGTGGAAGAATATGTTGATTAATGAAGCTCTTACATAGACCAAAACGCTGAGAAGTTCAATGCACACACAGAAAAGGAGAAGCAGAGAAACATAGTTGGTATCTCCTAAGAACTCTAAGAACTCACTTAACTCCACAGTCTTCACTAAGGACAAGGTGGAAAATAAGAAAATTTAAGGTCAGAACAATGATGGAGGGCAAACACAAGATTCTTGAAGATTCAATAAAATCATCAGCTAGCTGAGCAAGAACCAGCCTGCTGAGAAGAATCTGCGTATCAGCAGAAAAGCTGGAGAAGTCTGCAAGATCATCATCACAAGCTGTTATCAAGGAGCTGAAGACATATCAAGAGAAATGACTTACCAAGGGCAGAGCTCCTCTGTCACAAAGTGCCTCATCTGAAGCCACTATTAAAGCGGGTGATCATGCTGACCAGAAAGAAAGCACATTTCACAGACCTGCTGCAAAGTTTAAATATGTGACTAAGTCAGTTCAGTGGCAGTTTAAAACATATTTAAACATAAATTAAGCTGTAGATAAATAGATCAGAAAATGTGTAATAGCTCAAACAAAATAGAAGTTTATTTATTGCTCACTTAACAGTTGGAGGCAGGTGTTTCCTGGTTGGTGGACGTTTCTTCTCCACTTAGCAACTCAGGGACACAAACTCATTTTGCCTTCTCTTCGTCGAGGCTTCATATTCATCATCCACCTCCAGTCAGTGAAAGGAAAATGAGGGCTTGGAGGTGGCACACCTCCTTCTTTAAAGCTTTGTCCCAGAAATGGTATTCATTACTAGAACTCAGTCATGTGATCTAACTGCAGGAAGGCTGGGATATGTAGTCCAATTGTGTACTCAAGAACAGAAAATGGTTTGGTATGGAGGGGAGAAATAACAACCATTATCTGAGGTTGCTTAAATTTGGTCATATTTTAAATACTTTAGTACACTCCGGCAGTGCTGTAAATAAGCAAAAACTGAAATCCGGCACCCGGATTCTGATTGCCACCAACTTCGTGTAATTTTTTTAAGGTATATAAAATTCATGTGTCGATGAATAAAGATCCATTTTAAATTGATACTATAAAAAACAAGTGGAATTTCTGGGTCAAATGTCCATACAGAATTCTATGGCTTTTCATTAAGTCATATCTAATTGACCTTGAGAAATTGTTCAATTTACATTCTTACCTGCAGTAGGTAAGAGTAGTTGCCTTCTGTGCTGTCATCCACATCACTGTTAACACTGTATACAGCATTCACATTTTTAAGTTTTTAAGAGACACATTATGATATTTTAACTGAGAGCACACACCCTAGAGCCATACTGCCTGGATCCGAATTCCACCTTGTCCTTGTTCTTGCTGAGACCTTTCTGTGTCTCAGTTTTCCTATCAGCAAAATAGGGTAATAATAGTACCTACTTCATTAGGTAATATTCATCTTTGTGAGGATTAAATGAGTTAATATGTAAAATATCTTGAACAGCACCTGATGCATAATGTCTAATGTCCTATGTTTTGCTGTTATCATTTTTAATCTGTCATACATCTTATAAGCATCTGATGCATAATAAGTCTTATGTCTTTTCTGTTATCATTTTTAATCTGTCTTATATGTTACAAACATTTTCTTCTGCATATTCCTTGTCTTTTGGCTTTATTTATAAAGCATTGCTTTCCATACAGACTTTAAAATGTTTTTATGCAGTAAACAATATCTAGACTTTCCTTTATAGCTTTCGTACTTCCAATTGTATCTTATAAAGGTCTTTCTCTCCCTCTTTTTTCAAGTCATTCATGTCACGTATATGTTTTTTAAATTTTTTCTTACTGTCTTAGTCTGTTGGTATTGCTATAAAGGAATATGGGAGGCTGGGTAATGTATAACAAAAAGAGGTTTATTTGGCTCATGGTTCTGGAGGCTGTACAAGAAGCAGGGCACCAGCATCTGCTTCTGGTGAGGGCCTCAAGGAACTTCTACTCATGGTGAAAGACAGATAGGAGCAGGCATCACATAACAAGTGAAAGGAAGAGCTGGGGGAGAGAAAGGTCCCAGGCTCTTTTTAACAATCAATTCTTGTGTGAACTGGTTGAGTGAGAACTCACTCACTACCACTTGGATGGCATGCAACCATTCATGAGGGATCCGCCCCAAGACCCAAACACCTCCCACTAGGCCCCACATCCAATATTGGAGATCAAATTTCAACATTAGATTTGGAGGGGACAAATATCCACACTATTTCACTTGTTTTCAGTTATTACTGAAAGCACAGTTTTTGGTGATTGTTTTGAAAAAGTCCTATCATTCTTTTTCCTTAAAGTTTCTACATTAGGGGTTTCCTTAAAAAAACCCTTGCCACCCATTTGCAGTTTAATTAATTTACTAACAATTGATATAAGTAGAGATAACGTTGCTTTCTAAATTGTTTTCTAATTATCCCATCATCGTTTATTATTCTGTGCTCTGATTAAAGGGGCTCATTGAAGGTTGGTATCTCCCTCATTCATCAGAGGTTGACTTGACTGAAGCCACATTCCTTGTTTTGTTTTAGAGTCAGTTAAGAGATAGGTCTGTATGTACAGGCAACTCTCAGTTACCAGCCCATAGATAACTCACTTTGGAGATCAATGAAATAAAAAACCAGACTGAAAAAATCATCTCAGCCTAGGCTCTTCACACTGCTTTCTACTGGGCTCTGCTCAGAAATGCCAGCTAACTTTAACTTTACATATGTCAACTCGGAAGAACGATTTTTTAAAGGTATATAAATGTTTTACAGAGCTAATTACAAGTGAGTTTGGAAATTTCTGCCATCTAGCTATCTGTGCATTATGCTCTTCAATGATTACAAGTAATGGAAAGCTGAATGTTGTTTTTGAAAAAATGAAAACCACATGTCATTCCCAGAATCAGACACTGCTATGATTTTATAGAATGAAATCAGAAGACAGAAGGGACTCAAGGAAATTTAACAGAAACAAGTCACCCAAAGTAGACATAGATTTTTGACTCTGAAATGTAGAATTAGTCAATCAACAGCCCATAAAACTTTTTCTATAAGACCCCTCATTTTCATGGAGGGCTCAAGTGTTCATCAGTATTCTATGAAAAAGCAGTTCAAAGAATCTCAGATGTCATCACAGCTTTTTTTAAATGCAAAATATCTTAACAAAGGTATGGACCTTGGACTTTGAAACCTAATCTTGGCTTGACACGGGGGCTCACGCCTATAATCCTGGCACTTTGGGAGGCCGAGGTGGGTGAATCACTTGAGGCGAGGAGTTCAAGGCCAGCCTGGCCAACATGGCAAAACCCCGTCTCTACTAAAAACACAACAATTAGCCGGGTGTAGTGGCAGATGCCTGTAATCCCAGCTACTCAGGAAGCTGAGGCATGAGAATTGTTTCAGTCCAGAAGGGGAAGGTTGCAGTGAGCCAAGACTGTGCCACTACACTCTAGCCTGGGCTACAGAGCAAGACTGTGTCTCAAAAAAACAAAACAAAAAACAAAACTCAAAAAACAAAAAATCTGGTCTTAAAATAATTGTCACTCAGTTATGGTCTACATCAATGCTTCTCAAACTATCTAAGGTGAAGAACCAGGGTTTTTTCCCATCAGAAAGAGAATGGTTCTCTGAAATATAATATAAATTGCTAGAAAGGTGAAATGAAAATATAAACAAATATAAATAGAAGCCCATTTGTTTATTATTAGATTTAGCAAACATAAAATTACTATGTCAAATTGCTAAAACAGTTTGTAAATCTAACTTTTAATTTCTGCTTTTATTTCATCGACAACCTAGTAACAGCAGGCTGATGTGGGTCCACTTACCACACTTTGAGCAGCACTGTTCCATGCCATTTCTGGCCCAAACCAATGCATTTTTCAAAGCTAAAAGCTCCTATGACATTAGAGAATGACGAAGAAAAAAACCAATTTAACTGTTGCATATGTAACTAGAACAAATGTTACAACTTCCTTATTCCTGTGATCTTGTAGAGTTTCCAAAACATGTCTTTTGACCTGATATTTGGTTCTGAATTGATAAAATTATGATACACTTGGAATCCCTCACTCTGTAAGTAATGTCTAAATCCTAAAGTGCTGCTTGTGTAGCATATTCCCTTTTCCAACTGCAATTTATTCAATATTTGTTTTCTACGCCTAATAACTTTTTAAAAAAACAATCAATGCCCATGAATTTAGTGCCATGTGGGATGGTACATTACATGAAGCTTTACATTCTGGTTTTACTCCAAGTAAGAATTCTCTGGGTTCCCTTTGTTCTATAGATTCCTAAATTAGGAGCTCTTGGCCTCTTAGGCACTGGCTCAGCCTTTCTCTTAAACACTGAAAGGACTCCTTGGACCCAAATAAGAGCATTCATGGAGATCATTTTACCGACTTCCTTTCCTCTACCCTTACTCCTGCCCTTTCAGCATCTTTTATTTTGCTTCTGATGTATACCATTCAGTATGATTAGACTGGGGAGGATACTAATAACCACAGTTATGTTATCAAACTGTGGGAAGCTCCATTTCTTGACTCTTCTTTTTTTTTTTTTTTTTTTTTTTTGAGACGGAGTCTTGCTCTGTCACCCAGGCTGGAGTGCAGTGGCCGGATCTCAGCTCACTGCAAGCTCCGCCTCCCGGGTTCACGCCATTCTCCTGCCTCAGCCTCCGGAGTAGCTGGGACTACAGGCGCCCGCCACCTCGCCCGGCGAGTTTTTTTGTATTTTTTAGTAGAGACGGGGTTTCACCGTGTTAGCCAGGATGGTCTCGATCTCCTGACCTCGTGATCCGCCCGTCTCGGCCTCCCAAAGTGCTGGGATTACAGGCTTGAGCCACCGCGCCCGGCCTTGACTCTTCTTAAAAAATGTGAACTTAATCTTCCCGAGAAAAGAAGCATCCATTGTTATGCAGTTTATTTTATGCTATGACAACTGCATTTTACTGTTTAGACTTCAAATAGAAATTTTCTTCAGCAGTATTGCTTAATGTAACAAAATATTGGCCTTTAGAATATCTTTAAACATTTGTAGAGATGGAAAAAAATTAAACCATTTATTCACCTTAGGGTATAGTTCTTTCAACCACCTTTGATTAAAGCATGTTTAGAAAGTCAGTTTATGGTTAATATAGTAGGTAAAATAATTAAGCAAAATTTTAGTGTCAAGTGTTCAGTAAAATGTCATTGCACACTGTTGATTTTATCACAATCTATCTTAGCTCACTGACCTTACTGACAGCTCTGTCTTAGCATTAACCTAGGAGCTGACCTTGTTTTTTGTTAATTGCCATCCTCTTTCATTCCTTAAATTTGTTATACTATTATTTTAAAAAAGAAAAAACCTGCTAATGTGCAGGTTCACATTTACCCAATAGATACCACTCTGAGAGCATTTATATGCTACTCAAAATATATACTAAGCATGATTATACATATTAACAGCAACTATAAACAGATAATTTCTAAGCCCTACCCTAGATAAGTTTTAATTACTCACCAGAAGGATAAATTCCATTAATAGTCTTAAGAGTTTCTCTGGCCGGGCGCAGTGGCTCACCCCTGTAATTCCAGCTCTTTGGGTGGCCGAGGCAGGTGGATCACCTGAGGTCAGGAGTTGGAGACCAGGCTGGCCAACATGGTGAAACCCCGTCTCTACTAAAAATACAAAAATAGCCAGGTGCAGTGGCGCATGCCTGTAATCCCAGCTACTCAGGAGGCTGAGGCAGGAGAATCACTTGAGCCTGGGGGCGGAGGTTGCAGTGAGCTGAGATTGTGCCGTTGCACTCTAGCCTGGGCAACAAGAGCGAAACTCTGTCCAAAAAAAATAGTCTCTCTTGGTCTGCTTCAGAGAAAAGATTGTAACAGCTGGAAGAAAGAAAAGTATCTGAATATCCAGAAACAAGGCTTTCCCCTGGGATGGGGAGAGAGGATGAGAAGACCATGGTGGAGTCGACCACACATGCCTGGGGCTATTAATTAGTAAAACTTGGCTCCAATGTCAACAATGTTATGACCTAAAAGGCTTTAGGCAAATGATAGAGTTTATGTCCAGTCCCAAGGCATCCTCCTGTTTTCCAGGACCTGTTCTACCACCTCCATGAAGTATCCCATCTCTTCCATCCTCCTTCCTCCTCTGGGCCCTTATTCCTTTCAATATCCTGGACACATGGCTGCATAGAAATCAAGCCTAGGGAGCATCACCATATTCTTTTATCTTGTTCATGAAAAAGTGAGAACACTTCTAAAGCATTTCTAACCAATCCACACATCTTCAATACCTGGAATTTCACAAATGAAAACCTACTTCTCACATTCATTTCACTAATTATCAAAACCTCTTGTGTTTGAGATAAAAACCAAGGCACCTATAGCTGCCTCTGAAATTTAGCGTTTTGATTAAATGCTACCAAAAACCATTGCTGGAGTATATATTTTCAATTCGAATAACTGCCTGCCCTAGGGTCTGGATTAAAATGAAATAGAATAAGTATTTACACATAGATTGTTTGTTGAGGTATTTTAAAGTAAATTACAGGCCACATAGCACATTCCTTTAAAAAGTCAAGCTTTGTGAAACAGGATTACATTTAGGATGTTCTCTTGCTCATTTCCTATTCATTCTTAACCCACAGCTTTCCAGCTTCCATCCCTACTATCACCTTGAAGGCTCCGACAAGGCCCTTTATAACTTAGATGCTAAACCCAGTGTCAAGGTCCCAGCACAGTTCCTGAGAGAGACTTTTAAAGTATTAATGTTCTTTTCTGTAATTTTAGGCAAAGTCAAACATGTCTCAATACTATTTTTCCCTTGCCACATATTCTGAATGTTTTAATTATAATTTTGAAAAACCTTGATTCAGGTATAAGACGGAAGAGTCTGTAAAAGTAATTAAGTGGAATAATTATACAGCAAATGAATTTCAACCCCCATGAAATGACCCCCCCAAAAAAATCCATTTATTTCATTAAATCCCCAAGCTCTTCTGAAAGTGCTCAGACTGACGACCCAAACACATAAAAGCACCTGAAGATAATGATTAATAAATGCCTCTGGAAAAAACATAACTAGTAAAGATTCTTTTCTTTTATGGGCAAGTTAGGGTCCACATTTTTCTAGCAAAATTTGTAGAACAGAGCCTACTAATTGTTAACAACAAGATTCTTTCCTGTATTAAATGTGTAATATTTTCCTGTACATATCAGTTTTAACTTCTCTTCAAATACTCTAGACCGAATAAAAGAATTAGAAGTAGGTGATATGTTCATAGAGGCATTTCTAGGCAGGCAATGGTTATGTTATAATACATACCGTTCTGAGGCTGTCTGAGTTTTAATTGAACACAAACAGGAAATGCACATTTTTCCACTCAACATATTTGAGTGCTTTCCCTCCCATAGAATGGAATGTTGGGAGTGCCTTTATTTTCATTCAAATGGGTAATATATATGTGCATGAGATGTGGGAAATGCCACTAGTAATAAGTGAAAATTTAACTTGAGAAAAGCGTCAGTTGCAGGGAAATAAGAACAGATTCAGAGTGGTTTTGGGAAGCTGCCAAATCGTGAGTAGAAACATGTTAAAAAATCCTTCTCCTGTTTTTTCTGACACTCAGAATTTTGAAATCTCCTTTGATCATCTTTGAAGCAGCCCCACCATTCCCAGAAAAAGCTGCAAAGAGCAGAAAGGATAGCTGTGTGAGCGAAAGTCATCCTTTAGGAAGGAGAGAGATTCAGGTTCTGATTCAACTAACATTTAGGGTGTTCCTGGTAAGTTTCAGGCACCATGTTTGGTGATTTCTCAAATAGTAACATGTTATTATGTACTATTGTGTACTTGTATTCAAATATCCCAGCTCAAGAAGGGAATAAAGAGAAAGTGTATAAGTGCATATATATTTATCTTTTTCTTTTAGATTATGTGTATATATGATATGGGCAGGAGGCAGAGAAATACTGAGTAGAGGTGGGTGGTTTCCCGGCAAAGGCCCCATTCTCAAGCTGGAAGCCCGCGGCCCTAAATTAGAACAGGTATTCCTGTTTTCGTGCCCAAATTTTACCTTTTGTCCCGCCACACACCTCTATTCTATACGCATATAAACCCCAAACTCCAGACTCCATGAGAAGACAAACAGAACAAAAGAGCAGCAGAGAAGGAGAGAAGAGAAGGAGCATCTGAACGTCTAGAAGAGTTCGGCTGGGGATGGTTGGAGAGCAGATCGGCCACAGGACAGCCACATTTCAGGGGAAAATCATCTTCCCAACCCATCCACTTTTTAGCAACCCATCCATCCCATGGAGCCACCTCCAGCACTCAATAAAACCCCCACATTCACCATCCTTCAAGTCCATGTGGGACCTGGTTCTTCCTGGACACCAGACAAGAACCCGGATACCAAGAGTGTACTGAACTGGATAACACTTAAGTCCTCTGTGGATGGCAGAGCTAAAGGAGCACTGTAACATGTCCACTGGGGCTTCAGGAGTTGCAGGCACCCACCGCTAGGTGCTACCGTGGGATTGGAGCCAAAAAACACTTGCCCCGGCTCCTGCACCTGCCCATCTGCGTGCTCCCCCTCCTGTAAGGGGTTTGAGCACACACTGTGGTGGGCGAACAGAAAAGCCACACCCCGTTGCACATCCTGTGAAGGAGGTCAGCGAGCTATCCCATTTCATATGTATATATACACAGATGTGTATATATGTATGTATATATTAATTTAACAATTCCAGTGATTCACCTATTGTTTTAATAATGAGTAAATACTACTGTGGAGTTTATACCTGGAATAGGTTTAGTAAAAAGTTGAGGAGTCAACTCTCCCTTGGCTAATCTCAGTTCCTAATTACTTCTCATACTGTGAGCATCTCTCTGTGTACACAGTGACATGGGTGTTTAAAGATAAGTATTTTTTCGTATAACATGACCCTTAAACATCAGCCAAATTTCCCTCATACTTTTACAGAGGAATTAGTAACTTCTTATAATGCCGGAATTAAAACTGGTTGTGTTCAGTAGCCTGCCTCTAAGTAAGGGTTTTTTTTTTTTTCTCCTAACATTTTGAATTTAGAGCCTAATTCTGATGAAAAAAAAAAAAATTCTTCACTGAAATCTGTTAGTTGAACTCTCAAAAAAACCTTGTGAGGATTAAGAGGTCTGTTAACAGTTAATAACCACGTTACTCCATCTGTGGCAGTAGCTTTCCCCTTTCTTCAGGGAACTGCATCATCCGGACTCCAGCCTCCTGGTTCAGGTAAGGACCGGTCATTATGGCTTCCTGCTCCCTGGCCATAAGGAAGGTCATGTAACTCCAGATGACCCAATGAGAGTGACCTTTTAACCTGGTCCCTGTGACTGGTCCAGAGAAACACGCTTGAGGCTAGGTCCCTCAGTGTCCTCTCTTAGAGATTTTCTGATAGAATTGACAGGAAAGAGTTTTTCTTGCATCTCTGATGAGGTTCTGTGAATATGTTATCTTCAAGTGTCTGCATGCCATGTCCCCACCTGATAAAGATATCTGCATATATGAAACCAACACTCAGAGAGGAACAGAGATGTGAGAGGGTCCTGTCAGCATCCTTTGTGCAGTCAGCCTGGAGGCCAGATCCTGCCCTGTTCCTGCCCAAGGCTTATCTTGTTTTGTTTTTCATTCTTTATTTCAGAATCCTAATTATTGCCCCTTTGGCCTCGAGGTAGTTTCCTCCATGGATGATTCAGTATTGCCTCTGCTTCACTGGAGAGAAGAACTTAGTCCGCAGGGAAAATAACTTGCTAGTAAATGACAGAACCAATCAGTTACTAGAACCAAACCTATGTGAGGTACAACATCAAAGTTTACAAGGCTGAGATTCGTGGTTATCAGTGATTTTGTAGATTGGGACAAATTTTATTTTTTTATTTTAAGGGAGAGAAACTCGTTTTCCATTTAGACACTGGCAGAAAGTCATCTTAGAGGAGATCTTTTTCTGGGAAAAGTCAGTGAGTCCCCTTCTGTTATGTAAATGACAACAATAAACACTATTTCTGGAGCAACATAAGACAGAAACTTTGGGACTCCACGAGAGCTTAATTTTGTAGATTCTTGTGAACCCATTTATAAAAGCCTAATGCTTTCTGAAAAGAAAAAATCGAGACCCAACACCTGCTCCCAGAGATTCAAATTTAGGAAAACTTGTTGGGGTAGATTGGAATGATCCTGACCAAAATCCTAGTCAGGAAAGAACAACAGGGCCTTTGTGTTGCTGAACAACAAGCAATTTCAGCTCTTCCAGATGTGACTAATTAGATGTATTCACTCAGCAGCTTTTCACTGAGATGAGAGGACAACTCAGGACCAGCTCTAAGCAGTGCAGATCACCACCTAAAGGGAGGGTCATTTGAATTGACTGACATGCCAGCCTCCCTCAGGATCTTAAATGCCACCCACTGAAATCATTTTTCTTGGGATCTTCCATGTTTAGGGGGCTACCCAAACCCCTGGGTCAGTATAGGGAACCTAATGACAACAATAGACAACAGTTAGTGAGTCCTTCCATGTGTCAGGCCCTATGATAAGAGCCTAACATTAATGTTCACTACAAACATATCTATGGTATTATCTCTTTCACCCCCATCATTCTCACTCCTTTAACCGTGCTTTGTGTTTTTCATAGCATGTACCATTGCTAAAATTATATATTTATTTGTTTCATTTTTTGTTACCTGACTCAAACTAAAATGTGAGCTCTATGAAGAAAGAACTCTGTGTTGTTAACCCTCATAGGCAGGTTGCTGGCAGACAGTGGGTTTCCAATGAAAATTCATTGAATGAGTGATAGTATTATGTGATTTTATTATAAAACCTTATGGGACAAGTTTTGATGGGTTAAGTAAATTGTACAAGATAACATTGCTGGCAAGTAACAGAATCAAGACTTGAATTCAAGTGTGTATGACTCCAAAGCCTTTGCTTTGAGCCACCAAGTTATTCTGGCTCCCAATATACAGAAGTGGTGGCTGGGGTACCCAGAGCATTTAGTAAGTAATAGAAGGAAACAATGAGAGAGGAAGATTAACTTTAGTCATGTTAGGGAGATAATATATTTTCTCCTCATTGTTCATAAATTTGTACTTGGGATAGACCCCTATAACAAAAGACAGATTAACAAGAGAAAAATAAACAAATTTACTAATGCATGAAGTGCACATCACATGAGAGAAATCCCAGTGAATAGTAACTCAAAGCAGTAGCTTGGAACTCTGGCTTATATAGCATCTTCAACAAAGAACGAAAAATTACAGAGAAATGCCAGAATGAAGGAAAGCAGTTCGGGGCTTCCGAAGCCAGAAACTGTGGAAGATAAATATATGAGAAGAAACTAATGAAGTAACATTTGATATCAGATTCCCCTGGCACTGTCTCTAGGCTGATAACAGTTGTCTCCTGTAAGGGAGAATATCTATACTGTTTTTAGGCCGAAAAGGGGAAGACAGAGCTCTTCATCCATTTACTGCTTCATAGTTACCTTTAGTTCAAAAATAATTTTTATATCCGTGAGGCATATTTGGGGGTGATATGTTATGGTTTCCTTCACCTACTTCACACCTCTGCCCAGGAACTGGTCTTGCCACCAATATTTACTAAAGCATAAGCTTTGAGGTTAAATCCAAGTTCCAGGAGGCCAAGTAATAGAACTTGGTCACAAGGATCACAAGGTCAGGAGATCGAGACCATTCTGGCTAGCATGGCGAAACCCCGTCTCTACCAAAAATACCAAAAATTAGCCAGGCATGGTGGCAGCGGGCGCCTGTAGACCCGGCTACTTGGGAGGCTGAGGCAGGAGAATGGCATGAACCCGGGAGGCGGAGCTTGCAGTGAGCTGAGATCGCGCCACTGCACTCCAGCCTGGGTGACAGAGTGAAACTGTCTCAAAAAAAAAAAAAAAAAAAAAAAAAAATTCAAGTTCCATGCCTGATTCTCCCTAATTAGGGGAACTTAAGACCACCTAACGTCTCAGAATCTCTTTCTTCATCTGCTATCTCCTAAGGGTTGTAACAAGATTTAAACATAATAATGATGGCAATGAATGTAGAACAGTTGCTGCTTCAATAAATTCCAAACAAATAGTAACAGTGATCCCAAAGACAGAGATTGGTTGTCACACAAGGAAATGGCCCAGCTCTCTTCTGCCTCCAGCCTGCACTTCGCTGGGTTCCAGCCAGTACTGCTGATGGTCATTTGCTAACTGATCAGCTACACCATCCACTTATATTAGATCCTTTTAAAAAACTCTTCCTGTTTCCTGATGATGCCCCTAGAAATGCAATAAGATCCCAAATGTGAATACTTGAAAGGGCCTTGCTTACAATGAATATAATTCTGTCACAACTACCCAGTGGAAGAACTATTCCTTCTATGAAGGAGTGCCAGCCCTCTGCTCTGCAAACCAAAAAAAAGTTTTAATATTTACTTTCAAATGTCTATGGAAAACATCTGGGCTTGAATTATTTGGAGTTATTTACTCAGGGCTATCACAAGGAGCCAGGAGAAGTACACAGTCTTCTGACAATTAGTTGAGGAGGCGTTTACTGCTGTTCTTACATACTGTAACAGAAGAGGTCACCATTCATATGTCTATTTCCCTTACTGTGCATCTTCTCTAATTTTCAATCATGAGGACCTCTTCTTGATGTCAAGAAATGTTATATAATACAATCCCTTCCCAAAAGCAGTGGTCCATTGACTGAGGAAATACATTATGAAAAACTGCTATTGTGAATTAACTAAGAATGGAAATTTTATGAATCACATTAACATCTATGTATATTTGGAAAATGGTAGTACATTTCTGCATGTAACATTTCAGCTATCCAGTAAGCAGCCATCCAGGAAACTAAGAATCCCTTGCATTAACATCCTGGCGCCACAGAGACCTACATCCTGCAGGCTGGGAACCAATGTCTAAAGGTATTTAACTGAGAGTTTGGAGAAGAAAGTACCACAAAGTTAAGTTGAACATTATCTTTCTGAGTGGTCTATAATTCTACTAATGACTGCTGAATTTAAAAATCAAAATAATGATAGGCTGACTGTAAATAGAATTTTGTTTTTGAAACAGGAAAAACATGAATTTCTAGTTGCTTTGGAGTCTAATATTTAACTACGGTAGACTGATCTAAGCCTTGGCAGGATACGAGACATAATTTGAAACCATGAAGGTATAAGCCCAAGGGAACAATGTGTATAATGCTTGAATTATGTTCAAATGATCAGGGGGATGGCCATGGGGATTTCTTTATTAAAATTATTGAACAGGAAAGTGCCTTCAACCACAATATAAGAGGCAATTTGCAATTACTGTTCTACTTTTCCTCTACTTTCCATTTTTATTTTAGTGCACAAGCAGTTTGTGGTAAAATCAGCTTTTGCGTCTCTTGGACTTATATTTTTACAGGAAAAGATTTACTTCAGTTTTCATTTTAATGCTACCATGTAACAAATTGCTCTAAACTTTAAAAAAATCTGCTTTCTGGTCTCTTTACTTCCTTTTTGTCATTAAATGATTAGGAAGATAGCATTGTTGAGATCTTAAAGATTCTGAGGATGAAACATATATTTATGCTACATTAAGGAAGTGAAGCATTTCTTAAATCAGTATTAAAAAGTGGAGTCAAATAAATGCTAGTTATTTTAATCTCTTTGGGGTGATTTAGCTCGGGCTATCCAAATGAATTTCTTAATATGAGAAATCACTGTTCAAAATAAAATTATGACTTTGAAAATTACATACTACAAGCCCTAGAATATAGTGGCACTCAAAAACTGATTATTTTCATGGGCTTGGGGATAAAATGCTACTATTTGTTCAGTTAGTATTTTTTTCTTTACTTCAAGACTTTTGATTTAGAATTAAAAGTTAAGTTCTAGAAAAAATGTTTCACAAATGAACATGTGCATAACATACACATACACATGCAAAACAGTGTATGAAAGTACTTTGTAAATTAAAAGGTAATATTGAGCCCATACCCATCAATATTTTAATGAAAGCCTATATCACAAAAAAGTGTTGACATTCATTTATTCCTTCATTTATCCATTCAACAAGCATTTGTTGAGTAATAGGAATTCTGCTGTGTGCTTAGGATTCAGTTCTCACAAGGCAATAGAGAAGCCTTGCATTTTAGGCTCTGGAACCTGCATTTGAATCCTAGCTTTGTCCCTTACTTATTGTGTGACTTTGGGCAAATTATGTGATCTTTCCATGCCTTGATTTTGTCTTCAGTGAAATGAAGATATTAATGACATCTAACTCACAGAGATGTTCTGGAATGGTGGTTTATAACCTACCTTGGCCGTGTGTTAAAATTACCCAGAGAGCTTTTTAAAAATACCAATACATTCCTCAGCTACTATAGTTCTGGTGAAGTGATAACAGAGACTTGGACTCTGACAGCCAACCAATAGTGTCATCTTGAGGACACCCAGTTATGGTTTTTCCTGACTCCCTCAAGAGGAGCCCACTATAGGCTTGCAGGTGGAGTTTTGACCAATCATAACTTTCTCCATATTATCCTAAAAGAATATGAAAGGGCCGTAATCTTTAGATCAGGCTACATCCTATAATGAGGAGCCAAAGAACCTGGTTTGTCTTTTACCCTGCCATGAATGATAGCTTGATCCAAGTAGACGTGAGAACTATTTCATTAGATATTCCACCAGAGGAGAAACTTACCAAGGATTCAGTGGCAATTTGTGGAAGATTTATGTCATCAAATTCAGAATGCCACCATGGCAAATATCACCAATGCTGATAAAACCCGTATTTTGGCACCAAAAAGCTTTCTCAGGTCTGCTCTGACACAGAAATAGCCTACAACATGTCAGGTTCTCTGGACAATGGTACTGATGTCTGAAGGATGGAAGTAAAATGTGAGGAAATTACGTGTGCAGACTCACCTGTGCAACCCCCTTGATTCACAGGTTCAGAAGCAAAAGCATCCCGTGAAGTCTAAGCCAAGGTCATTGCAGCTGGGGGAGAAAATGGTTCCATCCTGAGCTCTGAATGAAGCCTCAGTGGTGAGTAACTGATTCCCTAACACCCCTGAATCTGGAATGACTAGGCCCGAAATGACCAGAGTTGCTGAAAACTCTATGAATGTCTTCCTTTGTTCATGGATATTTAGCGAGGCATTGAATTTGTTTCCTATGGTTGCTGAAACAAATTACCACAAACCTAGTGGCTTAAAACAAAACAAATCTATTTTTTTATACTTCTAGAAGTCAGAATTTAGAAAATGGGTCTTATGGGGCTAAAATCAAAGTATTGGCATGGCCACATTCCTTTCAGAAGCTCTAGGGTAAAACCCACTTCTTTGCCTTTTATAGCTTTACAGGCTGCCCACATTCCTTGGCTTGTGGCTCCTTTACATCTTCCAAGAAGCAATCACATCGTGACCTGTGCTTCTATGGTGATATATCCTTTGATGACTCTCCTGCCTCCCTCTATCCCTTATATGAGCTCCTGTAATTGCATTGGGACCATCTGAGTAATCCAGAATAATCTCCCTATTACAAATTCTAAATCATATCTGTAAAGTCCCTTTTGCCACATAGGATAACATATTTACAGGCTCTAGGGATTAGTATGTGGACACAGGCATCATGGGACAAAACATGGAATTACAGAGGTCAAGGCAGAGTTAACCTTCAATGCTGAGGGAAGAGTAGGGCAGGGTGACTTAAACTTCTCCTTCTCCCTCCTTTGACAGATGTTGAGTTTGGTATATTTAGAATGCACAGCAGATAAAAGAATTGTTAGTCTGTAAATGCCAAGAGACATACAGCTTGATGATTTATAGAAAAAAATCTCTTAGCTTTTATAATATTTAATAGTTCTTCATTTTTATCATTGAGAAGCAGGTTAAATTCCTCTTCCTTTAGTCTCCTATAGAGGCACACTTCACCCTAGAAACAAAGTGCAGTGTGTATGTTATAACCAACACAGCCTTCTCTTATCACTCTGCTTACTATTGCAGAAACTGATTGAAGAAAGGGTTCCCCAAATCTGTTTGGTCTGAAATACAGTTGAACTCAAACTGTATTTGAAAATTATCCTTACCTGAGAGTAGGCATGTCCTTGCCTGTGCCTGCCAGTGATGCAGGGTATTTTCTCAACCCCTTCACAGGACTTGCGGCAAGGGTGCCTCATTTACTCAGCCTGCCCTGCTCAACCCCTCTCAGGAGGGAGTGTGCAAGCAAACGAGTGTGGAACCAGAGTGAGCAAGTGCAGGAGCTGGTCAGTGGCCCAGCAGGAGCAAACTCCATTCACTTGGGTTCACCAGGCTCCACCTGTCATGAGAGGGAGTGTGAGAGTGAACAAGTGCAGGAGCTGGTCAGTGGCCCAGCAGGAGCAAACTCCATTCACTTGGGTTCACCAGGCTCCACCTGTCATGAGAGGGAGTGTG
>NW_016809865.1:617392-634361 GCF_001698545.2 Rhinopithecus bieti | reverse complement strand
AGAGTGAGCAAGTGCAGGAGCTGGTCAGTGGCCCAGCAGGAGCAAACTCCATTCACTTGGGTTCACCAGGCTCCACCTGTCATGAGAGGGAGTGTGAGAGTGAACAAGTGCAGGAGCTGGTCAGTGGCCCAGCAGGAGCAAACTCCATTCACTTGGGTTCACCAGGCTCCACCTGTCATGAGAGGGAGTGTGAGAGTGAACAAGTGCAGGAGCTGGTCAGTGGCCCAGCAGGAGCAAACTCCATTCACTTGGGTTCACCAGGCTCCACCTGTCATGAGAGGGAGTGTGAGAGTGAACAAGTGCAGGAGCTGGTCAGTGGCCCAGCAGGAGCAAACTCCATTCACTTGGGTTCACCAGGCTCCACCTGTCATGAGAGGGAGTGTGAGAGTGAACAAGTGCAGGAGCTGGTCAGTGGCCCAGCAGGAGCAAACTCCATTCACTTGGGTTCACCAGGCTCCACCTGTCATGAGAGGGAGTGTGAGAGTGAACAAGTGCAGGAGCTGGTCAGTGGCCCAGCAGGAGCAAACTCCATTCACTTGGGTTCACCAGGCTCCACCTGTCATGAGAGGGAGTGTGCGAGTGAACAAGTGCAGGAACCAGCTGGTCCCTTCAGTGCTGGCAGGAGCAAACCCCACTGGCAGGAGCAAACTCTGTACAGGCCCCTGGGACCCCAAGGCCCCAGAGGGTGTGTCACAATGCTTCTTTGCTCCACTGCCTGCAGACAGCAGTGTGTTTTCAGCTCAGTGGGCCTTTTGCTTTGTCACATGCAGTGGCTGCCCTTTGCCAGCAAGGGCAAAGGGCCAGTGTGACAGCCTTTTTGGGTACTCATATGTGGTGCATCCCAAATTCTTGTCCAGTGCCCAAGAGAAATGAGGTCACATGGACAAATTGAAGAATGGTGAATGTGGAGAATTTTATTGAGTGATGAAAGTGGCTCTCAGCAGAAAGGGAAGCTGGGAAGGGGATGGGAAGGGTAGGTCACTCTCCCCTGAAATCAAGCTCCCTCTCTGCCTCTGTCTTCCAAAGTCAAGGTGCCTCAACCAGCCATTGTCTCTGAAGTTAAGTCACCTCACCCTGATGTCCAGCCACTTCTCCCCTCTGCTGGCTGAGTCTGGGATCTTTATAGGCACAGGATGGGGGGCAGGGCAGGCCATAGGTAGTTTTAGAAAAGGCAACATTTGATTGATAAAAAGACATTATTCAGAAAGAACCAATTAGGAGAGAGCAGGCACACACAGGGATGGAAATTCTTCCTTTGGGCCATAGTGACTTCAGCTTTTCAACTTGAAGGTGGAGTTTTGCCAGGGACCTGACCCTGTCTGCCCAGAGTTCTCTGCCTTGGTCACAATTACCAGCACTAGGGAAGTAGGCAAAACAAATGGCAAAGCTTTTCCAACCCTTCCATGACTTTTAAATCTGCTGTTTTAGATATTCTTAATAAAAAAAGTACTGATTTGTTTTAATTGTTTCGAGCCTTCCTTATGAGTGAATAATTATACTGTGGATTGTCTTTTGAACCAGGTAAATACTGCCCCAAAATAGCCTAGTTTCAAATATCAGGCTTTAAATCATTTTGTTTTGCTTTTTAAATGAATCTTTCTCTGCTGAGCCATAGAGGTCAGGACAGAATAGCTATTTGAACCAGCTATTCTGAATAGCTATTTGAATAGCTTTAGAACTAATGTGCTTTTTCCAACATCTTTAGGGAAGCAGTGTATTTTACTCCCTGCATGTGGTATGCTATTGTGCACTGTGAAGGCCTGGATTACAATTCCTGGTTCTCACAGTGCACAATAATATTTGCACACTGGAATTCATCATATGTGGGGCACAAAACAGCCAAAGAACTTGGCAGATACCATCCAACTTGTGAAATAGAAAGCAAAATCAATGTAAAACACTCCAGCCTATTTGTTTTCTCCCATCCCCCAACATATGATTAATTCTGATCCTGAATGATTCTTACTCTCTAACATTGGGAAGCATCTTCCAGATCTCAATAGCCTGTGAATCTGTGTACATAACCCTCCTCCTCCTGGGACTAGGAAACCAACCTTGACATTCATATTATTTCTTCTTCGAGATTCTGAGTTGACCTTGAAAAGTCCAGAACTTGGGCAGTCTTCTCCCAGAGCCACCCTGGGCATCTGTTCTTTGCTAGACAAGCCTTGTCCGTCCAACCTCCAGAGGAAGGCTTTCAATCCATCCCTGAGTTTGAACCACACTCTGGCTTCCCACACCCAGGATCCTGGCCAAGATTATTTGAAGACATCTAGAGTTTTTTTTTTTTTTTTTTTTTTCACTTGGAACTCAAGTTGCATGTTTTTCTTACTGAAGTTTAATGTTTGGTTTTATCTGCATTCTCAGAAACAACATCATCCTCTTCTGGTTGAAAAATCCCTGATTTAAAATAATGTGTGCATTAAAACATAATAATAATGGAAGCCAATGGAACAAAATATGTGTTTGTCCTATCCAACCTTTTTTGTTGGAAGCCTAGCCGGGACTATGATTTTCTTAGCAAATTCCTAAGCCCAGAGAAGCTAAGTGTGTGCATGACAGCACAAAGCCAGGGGCCTAGCCCAGCAAGATAGAGGGGGTGTTTTATGGGACACTATCTCAATGAATGACTGAAGCCTGGATATCTGGCTCCATGGGGTGCAATTACCACACAAGACAACGCGTCTGAGTGGAAGAAGGAAAGCTGGATCCAGGCCTCTGTGTGATGCTCAGTGTGGTGTTATTCAGCCACTACTAAGGAGTAACTACCTGCCTTCTCAGGACATGTAGCCTCCTGGATGACAGAACCTCCAGGGCTTTGCCAAATCACAGCTGCAGAAAGGGCAGTGCTTGGAGAGTTGACAGCATTTTAAAAAATTTTAATAGATGCATGTATCTAATACCAGGCATTAAATGCGACAGAAATATCACCCAATGTGTTTACAAACCTTTGTTTTTTGAAAGGTTTACAAAGTATATTTTTTAGTCATAACTTTTAAAAAGGTTTTGATGATAACAAGTCCTGCTTGGCTAAAAATCCCAGGGCAAAAGTACATTGCTGGCCAGCTGGTAATGGCTGAAGACAGACCAGAGTATAAGTAGGTGTAGCAAATTAACAGCCCAGGTGATGTCATAACACTTAAAGGACTGCTATTAAAGCTACTCAACTTCAACTTGAACTTGTCTTTAATTCTTGACATAACTTTATGAAATATTTATATTTTTGCTCTAGCTATTCCTTCTTTCCCTTACTTCCTCTTCTCCCAATGAAGTAATTAGTTTGATTGTTTGACCAAAATTTATATTCTGAAGTATTGTGTGTAAATAATGAATTAAAAGGTACCCTTAAATCCATACAATGCATATGATTTTGAAATAAAATGTAGGTTCTTCAGGGCAACTGACACCATCATTAAACGATATCGTTATAACAAGTAAATAAAATGCTATCTTGTTAAAGAAAATTCATCTGCATTGATATAATTTTCCCAATTATAAAGGCTGAAGTTGATATTAGGGTAGAAAATTGGAACAAAAGAAAAACGTTTCTGTAATGTTTGCATTCTGACCACTTGGAAGAAAACTAGATTCAAAACAATGACTTCCAGGGAAAAGAAATTAATTGAAAGTTCTCAGGAAAAACTATTTAATAGTTGTTCTGTGAGAAAGCCATTATTAAATCTTTAAATAAAATTATATTTTTATTTGAAATCCATCATAAAAAAACAAAAAAAAATGGATTTTACCAAAGAGAAAGGTAAAAATATTGATAAGGGTCAGGCATGGTGGCTCATGCCTGTAATCCCAACACTTTTGGAGGCTGAGGTGGGCAAATCACTTACAGTCAGGAGTTCAAGACCAGCCTGGCCAACATGGCAAAACCCAGTCTCTACCAAAAATACAGAAAGAATTAGACAAGTGTCACGGCACACACCTGTAATCCCAGCTACTCTGGAGGCTGAGGCACAAAAATCGCTTGAACCCAGGAAGCGGAGGTTGCGGTGAGCTGAGATTGCACCACTGCACTCCAGCCTGGGCGACAGAGTCTCAAAAAAGTTTGTTTGATAAGATAGTAATAAGAAATAATCACATATCAGATGATGGAATTCTTTTTCTGGTTTTAAGTTGGGCTTCACATTCATTAACTTCTCTGTTCAGCTGCTGTTTTATGTCACTCTCTTCTCAGCTTGATTGTTTTTTCATTTAAAATGAACGGCACTGTCTGATTATTTAGCACCAAACAGGCCTTTTTATCTATTCATCTGTAGATAAAAAGTATTCTAAGTGCAGACCACTAAAAGTTTGTGTGTATACATATATTGGGGGTATGCATTCAGGTAATTTTGTTAAAATTGTTTCTCTGGATTCAGCGGTACGTCAGGAAAGGCGATGAAAAATCATGTAAGCATTTAAATAATTCTCAAGGATTTCAAAAGAGAAATAATGAGGTTTCCTAACTTCTATGATGGAATTCTGTGAGCATGAAAAATGTTAGGAAAATACTGGTTAGATGTGATACCATAAGAAGAGTACTATACTAAATAGTGTAAATATGGTTTACACTATTATAAAGTTCTTCAAAAAACAATCATGCTCCATGTTCCTTATTTTCTTCAAAGAGATTTTTTCTCTATTATCATCAATGTATAAAAATTCACATTTCCATTTTATAAGGTTTAATAAGTTGCCTTGTGTCCAACATATTTTTCTGGCTTCCAGATAACTAGTGCAAGGCCAGCATGCCTTTTACATGGCCTCAGCCACAGGTGATCACACTTTATGAGGTCAGACATCGGGCCTCAGACTGCACAGTGCCAAGTGGTTATAATAGGTCCTCAACCCAAATCGTGCTCCCCTGTCCCATACTACAACTTCCTTCAAAATTCTTCCATCACTTTTTCACCTTCTCACAAAGTCAGGGATTTTATTGGAAACCCATACTTTAAGCAAACCATGCAAAGGCAGAATCATCAGTGGTTCTGAAAGCAGTGGTAGGGAGAACAGCTGGGACTCTTTAATGACATTAAAAGCCTTGCCTCTCAGGTGCTAGAGTCTCTTCTTCAAGCTAGGTCATTGTGGATGGAGAGCTCACTGCCTATCTGGGTCATGTCGCCTGGAATTAAGATGTAATTACTATCCTGGCAGACTACCCCTTACCAAGGATAAACAGGTGGGTGCAGTTGGCAGTATTATCCCTTTTTCTGACTCACAAATAACCTGGCACCTTCCCCCACCATGGTTAGCAAATCCCAGCAGCCCTAATCATCAAGTAATTGTTTGATTGGGACTGGATTAGTCCTCAGAGCTAGAAGTGCCTGATAAGAAAAGGGATATACAACTCAGAACTAATTATTTTCCTGTTGTAGTTGGCATTTCAGCAGAAAGAAACCCAGGGTTTCATTAGAATGTTAATGAAGAGACTTTTTCACCTGAGTCTTATAATGAGACTAACAGGTTCTACTCTCCCACTACATCTTTCTGTTGCCACACAGGTCTTACCTAGAAATTGGTGGGTATTCACTGTATGGTGAGGACAAAACAGGTTCTGAAAAGAAAGCCTGAGAGTTAAACCTGCTAGACTAGGAAAACAAGCAATTATCTGAAAAATTCTGACCCTTAATCTTTTGTTTCCTCAAATAACTCAGGTAAAACATGGGACTTCTCCTGAATTGTCTTAAAATTGCCTCAATTTCCTTCTTTGCTAGTGGAAATTTCCTTTCATTGTGCTTTTTCAGCTGAAAGGCGTGTCAAACAACTACGAGGCTAGACATTGTCCTTGCATCAGTAGGGTGGGCGTGGGTTTTCTGAGAGATTAGTGTGATTGCGTGTGTTTCTCTTCTTACTGATCCTTGCTCTCAAACAGCCTCAGAATGCTGATGCTGGTACTGTGGCCTTGTCTCAGCTTGGCCCTAGACAAAACTGTTATGGAAGAAGAGAGCCTGGTGAGAAGAGAACAGAATCTGTGGTCAGATAGACTCAGATTCCTATCCTGGCTCTTCTACCAGTTTCCTATGTGGCCTGTAAATTCATTCATCCCTAATTCAGTTGCTTGTCTGAGAGGACAGGCTAGAAAGGGTTATGGTGACAGTCTGATAAAACAGCATAGATGTAAGCAGCCAAGAGTATCTAGGAAATGCAAGCAATTAAGACCTGATTTCCCTTCTTTACCACTTGGGAAGGATGGCCAAACATCCTTGTTTTCCTGTTGTGTTGGAATAATTATTAACAGCACCCCAAGTATCCCGGTTAGGATGATAAATGACGTGGTTACGCTACACCCAGGTAAAGTTGGGTTTTGATCATTTCTAACCCTTTTTGTGATAACACCCTCTGCCTTTGTTAGAGAACTTTAGTGGGAGGGAATGAAACTCCTCCAGCCAGCTTAAGCAACAATTGGAATTCCCTGGAAAGGTGCAGAAGTGTTCACAAAACAGTCAGGCTTCATGAGAGGCCAGAACTCAGAAATTAAAGTTATGTTTTTATCTCCCCAGAGCTGCATGTTCTCCTGATTGCTTCTCTCTGCATATCTGGTTTTGTCTTTTCAAAAACTACTGGCTTTCACTGCGTTAGCATGCATGTGGCCACCATGATCTCCAGCTTTATACCATTCACAAGTCCATCAGACACTGACTAATGTCAGCTTATAACTCCAACTTCCATACTCCTAAATTAAAGAATGCCTGACTTTTTTCATGTACACAAATGCATTCCAAACACACTGCCTTGAGTGTGGTATCCACCTATGGTTAAGTCAGCTGTCTGGAGAGGAGATGAGGTCTCACATGGTCTGCTACCCCTTTCATAGATCTCTGAGCATTTTCTCTGAGAAGGGAGCATGAGAAAGTTCTTCAAGGTTCGCAAGGTGAATATAATGGATAATGAAGAAAAGATGGCTTTTAGTAACCCTACCCTACGCATATAATATTCTGATGTCCCACTGAAGCACTTTCCCACTGTTGCTCAACAAATATGATTTGTATACACCCAGAATTCAAACTTCTGCTTCTGGGGTCTCATCACTTCAAGTATTTTCTCTGTGCTGGGTGACGTCTAAGCCGTTATCTATCCTCAACAGCTCACATTTTGCAGTGACTGTAAATGCCCCTCCCCACTAATAGCCAACATGTGTTCATTTTACCAGAGGCTTCCTAGGGACAGGGTGCTTGAAACTAGCACTTCTCAAATTTTTCCAACAAAGTGGCCCTTATCGTAGAAAGAATTCCTATGCTTAGGGTTCTGAGACTGCAGTGCAAAGTAAATGTGAAATTTCTCACATTTTAGCTTTTAAACTCAGGTCAATTTGCATCTTATAAAACATTTGTATTTGTTTTGATATAACGTCTCTCAAATTTTGGAATGAAGCCACTGTTCTCAAACAATGTACCATGATTCTCTGTCATATCCCAGGCATACTGCCACATACCTACTGGGCTGTGCAGTCCCTGGTTTGAGATACATGGATCTCACCCAATGAAAGGGAAATAACAATACTGGAAATTTAGGCATCAGAATAAGTCAGTGGGGGATTCATTTTGGAGTTGAGGATTTTTTTTTTTTTTTTTTTTGGCATATCAGGTCACCTAATGTTTTAACATCCATTTTGGAGTTGAGGATTTTTGTTTTTGGCATCTCAGGTCACCTAATGTTTGAACATCTGGATGTAGGGTTGGGTCTAAATGGCACTCATCTTTTCTTCCACTTTCTAGAAATAGATGTGGATTCTAATCCTAGTTCTACCTATGTTCTCCCAGTCCTCCAATTAACTAGCTGTGAAATATTGAGCAAGTTGCTGGAGTTCTCTTTACCTCAGTTTTCTTATTTATATATTAGAGAGGTTGGTAAAGGACTCCTGTGAGAATTGAGTGAGGTACCATTTGGTGTCTAGCACACGTTTTTTTCTCCTCTTATCTTGCATTCCTTTCTTCCATATGTACATAGATTGCTTTCTTTCCTCCTTTTCCAATAACTCACACCCTTCTTTAGTCATGTAAAGTGCACTCTTGTCTCTTCAGTTAAAGTCTCTACTCTGGGGCCTCAGGAAAAAAAGAGGGACAGGCAGGGCTAAAAGTCAGGCTGGATTCCTGCAGTTCTGAGAGTTGCTACCTGCTCCCTCTTTCCAAATGTAAATGAGATATTTCTTGTATAGTCATTGATACCCTCCTTTCTTTCCTCTTCTCCTTACACACATAGTACGAAACCCAGACGTGAAAGATATACCAAAGGGAGCCAGCATGAACAATTTCCAAATTCAAGACTTTAAAGGAGAAGTATCTGAAAGGCCCATCCAATCATGGAGAAGCCATAGATGATGTAGAGAAGGCATCAGTGATTTCCTTCAGGAATCTCCTGGCTCATTCTTCCTGTCTTGTGTCTAGCTTCTGCCTTTCCACCCAGCCCATGGTTCAGTTCCTTTCCTCCTTATCTTCGTCACCCAGCTCTGGCTCTCACAAACCTACTATAGTAATTCAGGCTGGTTTCTGCTTGTACACAAGGCAAACAAAGACAGAGGTGGATTTTGCCTTTGTGTTAAAGCTCTTCTGAAAGAGTTTCTCGTGGTAAACAATATAACATGGACTCAAATGTGGGATACTAAGGGCTGCAGGCCCTAAAAGAAAGAAGCTCTTTCCATACTCTGATAGGCTTACCCAAATATTATTACCTAAGTAAGGGCAGAGCAAGAATGATGTAAGACAACCTGCACAAAGAGAACCTTGAGACTATAGCACAGTCTCAAGTATATGTGAGAACCTTGAGACTACAGCACAGTGCCTCCTTCTGAAAATTGTTTTAAAGACATATAAAAGAAAACCTAGTAGTGTCTTAAGATCCTTAGATTCAAGACAGAGTAAAAAGGGCCAGTGTATCAGCCGACAGCCACTCACTCATCTCCTTCTTCTGCCCCCACATACTCACGTAAGGCAGAATCCCAAGGCAGAGGGTGGCAGGGAGAACAAATGACTTTTAAAAGGGCCAAAATCACAGCATATGTAGCAAGTGCCTCCATTTATGGTGAACCAGGCATTTGTTAATCAGCTTTTGTCACAATAATGCAGCATAATAAGCCACCCCACTGTTCAGAGGCTTACAGTAAGAAGTATTTCTTTTCACACTCATGGGCCTGGAGATCAAATCAGGTTCTGCTGACCTAAGCTTGGGCCAGCTGGGCTTGGCTTCAGGGTGTAGGTTGGGTTGAAGACTGCTCCACATTGTTGGTTCTGAGTCATAGGATGAAGAGGCAGTGGCTACAGGGAGCACCTTATGGCAGATCACAGGGGCTCAAGAGTTGAGCCAAACTGAGCAAGCACATTTGAAGACTACATGAACCACATCTGATAACATTTCATTGGCCAAAGCTGGTCCCACAGCCAAGCCTGAAGTCAATGAGGCTAAGAAATTATACTCTATCTCAAGAAGGAGTGTAAGTTGAGTGACTATTTTCTGAACCATAACCCATTGTGCTGTCACACCAGGTTTAGGCATGTGTAGTTCCCACCACTACCAATCCGTTCAACACTAGAAGCTGAGAGTTGGAGGGAAAGTTAATGGTCAGCTAGAACAAACTTCCCTCCACAACACAGGGACGCTCTCCACAACATTTCCCAGAGGTGGTGATGGAGCTTCAGTTTTAGCATGTCCACTTAGAGCTTTCACTATCTTTGAGAAAGAATTTTGTAAAGTTCCCATTTAGAAAAATGTCCCTTAAATAGTATGTAAATCTGCTTCCTTCTTCCATTCATGGAGTTTGTATCTGGATCTGGAGCTACACAAAGACATTTGGGCCCTTGTCCAGAGGGTGGCCTTAATAAGGGTCTGCCTAAGCAAGCCATGGGCTCTGTAGTAGGCCTCACTAGGAACAGGCTCTAGAATTCAGTTCAAATCCCAGCTTCACTACTTAGAGCTGTGCGTGTTTACCATGTGTCTCCCTTTCATTCATCCATAAAATGGAGATAATAATATCTGTAATATACAGATAGTGTTAGGCTTCAACAAGGTAATGCCTGGAACATACCATAATAAGGCCTTGATAAACCTTGGCTATTATACCATAGGACTGAAAAAAAAAACAATTTTATTACCTCAGTCTTCTTCAGACAAAATAGCCTGTGTCCTTTCTACTGTGTTGTGTACATGTTTCCTTTTCCCCATCCTCTAATTTAACACTGTCAACCGTGACTCCGTTAGGCACAAGGGACACCATCCACATTCTCCCTCACTTTCAGGACAGCCAGCTTCTCAGTACATGCAGCCCAAAATAGTGTCAGACATTCTGCTGCCCGCACATTATTAACTCACCTAAGCACTCCCTCTTCCCACTCCTGCCTGGCTACTTCCAAATGGATTGTTAGCAAATAGTCTCCCTTATAATGTCTTTCTACAGGAAACTTTTTTAAAAAAATTAAACGAATGTCTTTAAATGTATTTTGACTAAATTTTGCCTTTTACTTTGCCTACTTTTTATTCTTTTAATGTCTTTTGAATCCCGGGTCTGTTGTATTTTCTGGTTTTTTTTAAACCTTGTAATTGTGATGAGTGTATATTTATGATTTTATTCAAATCACTAATAAATATGTTGAACAGGGCAAAGAATTCTGCAGGAGTCCACTGAAGTCTGTCCTCTGGGTTCTCTCATTCAATCATCAAAAATGCATTAAACATATCCTAAATACCAGACTCCTTACAAGGTAAGCTCATTGCAAGGCACAGGGGACACAATGCTGAGAAAATCAGCCATGGCCCCTACCCTCATGGAGCTTCCAGTTTAGTAGGGGAAATGGACATTCATTATACTCCTAAGTGCACAATTATAACAGGCAATACATGTTTTGGAGGAAAAATAAATGATGTTGAGAGGAGAATCTGGCCTGGTCTGAGGATTCAGGGGAGTTCCTTGAGCAGGTGCTGTTTGAGTTGGGAGTCAACAAGGTAAAGAGGGGACAGACACTGCAGGCATGGGACACAGCACAGAGAGAAGCTTAACTATGAAGCCTTGTGTGGTCACAGTGTAAGTGAAGGCCAAGTATGGCTGGCCCACAGGTACTCAGGGGAATGATGTCAGACAAGAGTCTTTAGTGGGGTAGCATAGTAAGATTTTCATTCTTAAAAGATCATTCAGTGTGGAGAGTGATTAGAGAGAGACAAGAATGTTTATGGGGAGACCATTATGGAGGATATTGTAGTAATTCAGGCAAGTGGTGAAAGCAGTTTGGACTAGGGTGCCAGCAGTGGAGATGGAGGGAAATTGATGGATTCAATAGGTACTTAGGAATATAATAGACAGAACTTATTGATAGCTTAGATATGAGGAGTGAGGAGAAGAAGTATAAAGGATGGCCCTTAGTTTCTCATTTTTATAACTGCATGAATGGTGGTGTCCTTGATTGTGGCAGTGAATACTGGAAGCAAAGCAGGTTTGTAGGAGGGAATGGGATAGGTTTGATTTCAGATGTGTAGTGTTTGAGTACCATTGAAACATCTAAATAAAGATTTTGAGAACAGTAACAGCAAGCACTTATGTGTCAGATGCTGTTCAAAGCACTTTGTATATATGAATTCATTTACTCTTTAACCCTACGTGGTAGGTATTATTATTAATCCCATTTTATAGAGGAGGAAACAAAGGCATAGATAAGTGAAATAATCTCCCCAGAGTTGCACTGCTGTCAGCCTGTTCTCACACGGCTATAAAGACATATCTGAAACTGGGTAAATTATGAAGAAAAGAGGTTTAATTAGTTCACAGTTCTGTGGGTTGTACAAGCTTCCACTTCTGGGGAAGCCTCAGGAAAGTTACAATCATGGTGGAAGGCAAAGGGGAAGCAGGCACATCTTCACATGGCTGGCAGGAGAGAGAGAGAGAGAGAGAAGTGGGAGGTGCTATACACTTTGAAACAACCTGATCTCATGAGAACTCTATCACGAGAACAGCAAGGAAGAACTCCGCTCCCATGATTCAATCACCTCCCACCAGGCCCCTCCTCCAACACTGGGAATTACAATTTGACATGAGATTTTGGCAAAAACACAGAGCCAAACTACATCTGCAGGGGATGTAATATGCAAGTTTAGAGCTGATAAGAAAGGTGTGGACTGAAGTTATAAATTTGAGAATCATTGCCAAGCATTAGGTATAGAGAAAATTGGTCCAGTGAGAAAGCGTAGAGTAAAAAGAACTGAAAATTGGGAAAGAAAAACTATTCACAATCTGTAAATAAGGCCAAGAGAATGGTTACACGTCCTTTCAATGTCATTATGAATAATTGTCAGGCCCACTCATGAATTATTTAATTTTCTAGGAAAATATACCATTGTTTAACTTTGCTTTTTACTATTAATTAAGGGTTTTGATTCTGTGACATTCCCTTCACTTGTACATTTGTGCTTGGTAGAGACGCAAATGATTTCTATCCTGTAGAAAAGAAAATCCCAAAGGTTAAAGCTAATGAGAACATTAACCAGTTTTGTACCCAAATTGCAATCTTAAGCTAACTTTCTTTTATTAAAAGGACTACATAAACCCCAGTGCCTTAAATCTTCTTAGAATCAGCTTTAGCATTTTGCTGGTTCCATCATTAGTGACTGAGTTGAATAAAACCCTTCACACATGTTTATTCTCTATTTATAAGAGAATTTATGTTTTGACTTCTGAGAATTGCTCAGTGAAAGAGTGTGCAGTGAAAGAACTGTGCCTTGAACATCTTCAGCAGTCTTTGAGACAGTCATTTTCCTGGCCACAAATCCACCCATTTCCATGCCTGCATTTCTCTTTCTTTGCATTTATCTATTCTTTAAAAAGTGTTACTGGAAAACTATTTAGTGCAAGGCATTGTGTAAAGCTCAGGGCATGGGAGAGAGAAATTGAAATGTGAAAACAATACCATTGAGATACTAATGGGCTATGGAGGGAAACAGATAATTTGAAAGGAAACCATAATATGAAAAATGCCATCCAGGAAAAATGTTAGGAAGTATATAAGAAGGCTTGGCACTAGGCCCTGAAAGATGACAGGGACTGTGGGAAGTGGAAATGAAAAGGAAGGATAGCCGGGCACGGTGACTCATACCTGTAATCCCAGCACTTTGGGAGGCCGAGGCGGGTGGATCACCTGAGGTCGGGAGTTCAAGACCAGCCTGACCAACATGGAAGAACCCCGTCTCTACTAAAATACAAAATTAGCCAGGCATGGTGGCGCATGCCTGTAATTCCCAGCTACTCGAGAGGCTGAGGCCAGTAGAAACGCTTGAACCCGGGAGGAGGAGGTTGCGGTGAGCTGAGATCCGTCGCCTGCACTCCAGCCTGGGCAAAAAGAGCGAAACTCCGTCTCCAAAAAAAAAAAAAAAAAAAAAAAAAAAAAAAGGAAAGAAAAAGAAAAAAAAAAGAAAAGGAGAAAAGGAAGGGTTAAAGGAATAAAACAAAGAAAGATGAGACAGAGAAAAAGAAGATATCATGGGAGATTTCTTAATGTTTTGGTGACTTTCAAATATTCTTTTCTTTGGTAGTCTCCACTCTGCTAGTTTAGATTCTGTGGGAATGAATCCTTAGCTCATTCCTTAGCTCAGGAACCCAAGTGGCTCACAGTGCTTCCTGCTGTTCCTCCTGAAGGCACAGAAATGATTCATGGTCACAGATCTCCTGATTTGTTACCACCCTCCCCATTCTAGAACATGGAGGCATATTACATTCAGCCTAATTCCTGCATCTGTCCCTTCACATTGTTGTGGTCATGCCATCTGCTATGGTCTGAATGTTTGTGTCCCACCAAAATTCTTACGGTGAAATCCTAATCCCTAGTGTGATGGTATTAAGAGAAGGGCCATAACAAGGTGATTAGGTCATGAAGGTAGAGCCCTCATGAAAGGGATTAGTGCCCATTTAAAAGAGGCCCCACAGAGCTGCCTTGCCCCTTCCGTCATGTGAGGACACAGATAGAAGGCATCATCTATGGATCAGAAAGTGGGCCTTCAACGGACACTAAACCTACCAACACCTTGCTCTTACACTTCCAGTTTCAGAACTATGAGAAATAAGTTTATGTTTTTAATAAGCTACCCAGTTTATGGTATTTTGTTACAGTAGCCAGAATAGACTAAGACAACATCCATATGAGATTTATGTGTTAAGAACTGAAGTTTATCTTAACTGTTGAAAAGGGAAATTAATAGCTATAAAAACAGAAGTAAAAAAATAGTTACATCTGGATTTCTTGGTATGTTTTTCTGAGAAGCTGCCTTTGAAACTCACACATAAAATGGACAAGCCAACCAGCCCAAAGTAGGCTTTAAAGATGATGTTCCTAAGTGAGTCTGTGCTAAATCAGCTGAGGCAGTCCTTTTTTATGCCATGCTCAGTGCTAAAAGGCCCTTACTTTGTACCAGACATTGTGCTGGCTCCTTTCACCTGCTCATTCTTAATTCTCACAATAGCCCAGTAGGATTGTTCTTTCCATTTTACAAAAGAGCAAAGCAACTTTCATAAAAAGTATGTAGAGTGCTAAAGGTCATGGAACTGGGGTTTTAACCCAGACCTTTCAACTTAAAGTGTGCAAAAGTTGTACTTTGAAGCAATTGGGTGCCAGTGCTATTTCCTGTTTGGGCTTTTGGCCTCCACTGGTAGGTTCCTGTGCCTCCACATTCCTTGTATGCATTGGTGATTACTGGCCACATTCTTAACGGTGCCAACAGGAGACCCTGGAGCTCCAGGCCTTTTAATTTGATTTATTCCCTAGCCACAGTCCAGGGCCTTTACTCTTAGAATTTCCTACTAACTCCTCAGAGTATCTTATTTAAAATCTTCATTGTAAGATGGCATCTAACTAGATTGTGCCATTAATATAACTATGTACTTAGTCAGGTACTAGAAATAGGATTCCAATCTACAGGGGCCAGATCAGAGATCTTCCACAAAACCAAATGACCCTTTCTTTGCCTCCAGAAGGAACCTGGTGTTTTACGTCTACACAGTTCATTGTGTTTCCACAAATATTTATCGAACATGTTTGTTACGTGCCAAGCACTGCTCTATGCTAGAAATCACCAGGGATGCTAACATGTAGAAGATGTAGTTCCTGCCTCAAGATTATGTTTCCTAGCATCTACTAGGGAAGGTTAAACATGTGCAAAGTGCCACGAGTTGAGAGTCTGAGGACTCTGTGGTAGTCTAAACAGGAATCGCCTGTTTGGAGGACAATTTGGCAGTATCTACCGACATTTAAAATATGTATATTCATTGATTTAGAAATTTTACATCTATAAATTTATCCATAGAAATGGTCACATACATATATGAGGATATATTTAAATGTGCATGGTAGGTTTTTTTTTAACAATAGAATGTCAGAAAACAAATGTGCATCTAAATATTACATTGAAAACAACAAATTACATATTTATGTACTGACATGAATGTTTGTCCAAGTATAATCTTCATAGATAATTCCAAAACAATGTAGAGTGTGATTTCACTTATTTAAGAAATTAACTTTTATTATATGTGTGTGTACACTTGCGTGCATGTGTGCAAATGCCCAAAGAAAGCTCTGGGTGAACACACACAAAATTGTTGACAGGACTTGCTTCTGGAGACAGAAATAGGAGTAGAGTTGGAGTAAAGATGGTCTTTCACTCTTCATTATACATACATCTATGTAATTTAAATTATTTTCATTACCTTAAATATTCATTTAAATAACCAAAAAGTTGCCCCATGAGAAAAGCACAATGTGCTCTAGGGCTTTGGAAAGGTGAGAGCAGAAATCCTGGAAAAATCTCACAGCAGGTGAAGACATACATTTGGTTAGGCCACAAAAAAATGGGGAGAAGGGGTTTATGTGAGAAAGTATTCCAGGTGAGGAAATGGAGTGAACAGAAGGTATGCCATGCATTCTGCCAAGGGCATTTTGATGGTAGTTAGCAGAGGGCTTGGATGCTCAGGGAGTCCTTAATGACCCGGCCAATTGTTAAAGCAATAGCATCTCTGAGAAACTTGCTGTGATTCTCCTTTTTGATTTGATCTTTTATGTGTTTGCCCATTGCTTGCATTACTGTAGGTGCCTGATAAGTTTGTGATAGAACAACAGCAAACATGGAGTTCTGCTTAAAACAAGAAAATAAACCTTAAAACAATTTTTTAAGTGCAATTGACTTTAGTGGTAGCTGAATTTATGTCCAATTGCCTCAAGAAGTCCACGTATAAAACAGAAAAGTTTTGTCTTTTTATAACCTAAAAGACCAAGAGAATTGAATTATCTGCTAATTTGTCAATGCATAGTATTGTGTGCACATCTCATCATAGCATCTGCTAAACTTACTAAACTCCACTCTAATTGTCTCCCTAACTTGACTATAAATCTTTTGGTGACAAGAAAGATGTCTTCCTCCCTTCCTTCCTCCCTTCCTTCCTTCCTTCCTTCCCTCCCTCCCTCCCTCCCTCCCTCCTTCCCTCCTTCCCTCCTTCCCTCCTTCCCTCCTTCCCTCCTTCCCTCCTTCCCTCCTTCCCTCCTTCCCTCCTTCCCTCCTTCCCTCCTTCCCTCCTTCCCTCCTTCCCTCCTTCCCTCCTTCCCTCCTTCCCTCCTTCCCTCCTTCCCTCCTTCCCTCCTTCCCTCCTTCCCTCCTTCCCTCCTTCCCTCCTTCCCTCCTTCCCTCCTTCCCTCCTTCCCTCCTTCCCTCCTTCCCTCCTTCCCTCCTTCCCTCCTTCCCTCCTTCCCTCCTTCCCTCCTTCCCTCCTTCCCTCCTTCCCTCCTTCCCTCCTTCCCTCCTTCCCTCCTTCCCTCCTTCCCTCCTTCCCTCCTTCCCTCCTTCCCTCCTTCCCTCCTTCCCTCCTTCCCTCCTTCCCTCCTTCCCTCCTTCCCTCCTTCCCTCCTTCCCTCCTTCCCTCCTTCCCTCCTTCCCTCCTTCCCTCCTTCCCTCCTTCCCTCCTTCCCTCCTTCCCTCCTTCCCTCCTTCCCTCCTTCCCTCCTTCCCTCCTTCCCTCCTT
>NW_016809865.1:598501-615369 GCF_001698545.2 Rhinopithecus bieti | reverse complement strand
TTCTTTCTTTCTCTTTCTTTCTTTCTTCTTTCTTTCTTTCCTTTTATTTTTAAATCTACTAGGTTTAGTAAACAAAATAGATGATTCAAGAAATGTTGAATAAATGAATATGCCAATAAATGAACCAATCAAGGTTGAGATGAGAATTAAATAAACAAACAAATAAAACATTGATATCGTTTGGCTATGTCCCCGTCCAAATCTCAACTTGAATTGTATCTTCCAGAATTCCCACGTGTTGTGGGAGGGACCCAGGAGGAGGTAATTGCATCATGGGGGCTGATCTTTCCTGTGCTAGTCTCATGATATTGAATACGTCTCACGAGATCTGATAGGTTTATCGGGGTTTCCACTTTCACTTCTTCCTCATTTTTCTCTTACTGCCATCATGTAAGATGTGCGTTTCACCTCCCTCCATGATTCTGAGGCCTCCCCAGCCACGTGGAACTGTAAGTCCAGTTAAATCTCTTTTGTTCCTATTTTTGGATATGTCTTTATCAGCAGTGTGAAAATGAACTAATACAAATATAAGTAAGTGAAACGGGGCATGGAACTCAACTGTTCACAGCTGGGAATACCAGACTAAGGTGCTTGGGCCCATTCTGAGGGCAGTGAGAAGTCAGTAAATAATATTATTGTGTAGGTAACAATATTACTAGAATTGGCTTGGAGGATAGAAAGAAAGAACAGTTAAGGAGCTCTTCAAATAGTCAAGAGATGGAGTAAACATGAAATTACTCAAATCAGGTCAGAGTTGATTCAGTTGGCAGAAAAAAGCATCAAAGTGAGAACAAATAGCAGGACACAACATGTTTTGGTCAGCATCCAGATGGGGGAATGGTTCAGCATTTTTCTTTAGGAAAGGGTGGGAGAGAAAAGGAAGAGAGAGCCATCAAAAGGTACGAAGGGACAATAAACAGGTAATGGTGTGCTCAATGACAAAGATCACCCAGTTTTCTACCTCCCAGGGCAGCTTCTTTCTTTCAGATCTGTACAAACTATTGCTGATCTCTATGACTGCCTGCTCACATTTGCTTCTTCTCAAGGATACTGGTTTAAGAAAACTCTGAAATAAGGAAAGACTCTTGCTCATTTATTTTAAGATAATATAAGAAAGTAAGACTTAGGGGGAGTCTTTGTTATTTTAACAAACAATGTTGTCGATGGAAAGAAGAGTGGAGAATTAGAAACATAAATGCAAGCCTGAGCTACTGAAGCACAGAAAGTTCCTGACGTCTCTTGCACCAAATGAGCCCTTTCCTGCTGTTGCTGCTGTCTTCACTACATATTTCAGAAAGGAAATAAAATAAAATTTGTGCCAAGTGAAATATTTATTGTTTGACTAAAGAGGACATGAATAATTGGAAGTTCTTTATACTAATACATTCCAGGGACCACTTCCTGCTGTCAAGTTCCAGTGGTAGCATTTGGCAAAATCATGCATGAAGCTCTGGTGGCATACTACGGGGTCACCCAAAGAGAAATCCTGGAATACCCAAGGGAATAAAGGGAAGGAAGAGATACTTGGTGGGCCTGCTTCAGTCAAAGGCCTTTGACAGACCAACAGAAAACATTCCCTTTAAAACAAGGAAATGAACTTTAAGAAAAAAAATTAAAAACAAATTTAATGCAAGTGACTTTAGGGTTAACTGAATTCATACTCATTTTTTTCCTCAAAGAATCCAGGTATTAAAACAGGAAAATATTTTCTTTTATCACCTAAAAGGCACATTGGTCATGTCCTACTTAGTTCAAAGTGGAAAATGGGATAAGTATAATTATCAAGTAATAGGATAAACTTTTCAGACAAGCATTAGAATCTAAGCAGCCAGAATGTAATGGACTAGCCAGATGAGGGCTCCTCCTTTGGGCCACTCAGTCCACTTCTCCTGGCCTAATTCCAGGAATGGGGCCATTGCTCAGATTGGGATGGAAGGTTCTCTGTAGGAAATGACTCAAGAGTCAACTTACCAGACATGCCAGGAAGCAGCCCTGTAGCTTTACAATCTCACTATATGTTTTCTTTGGTTGATACACTATTAATTTTTGTGAGGGTCACTATGGTTTTCTTGGGAAAGCTCTGGTACTGTTTCTGTAGGGCAAAGGGGCAGGGGAAAAAAGGAGAGCAGCATTTAGTTGTTGATTCAACAAAATAGATGCTAGATAAAATGCTAAATATTGGGACAATATGGCAAGCAAATGACATGTTCTAAAGGACCCAGCTGAGGTCCCTTATATGTGATTTGTCTGTAGTGTGGTAAATTCAGAGGAGGAACAGCAGTGAGTCAGCCTCTAGGAAGCAGACCGTCTGCTTTGTATCTGTGCATTTAACATAGCAGGCCCAAGACTGCTCTCCTTAGAAAGGCCTACTTGCAAGATTGGTCCTTTGCTGGCATCTGGAAACTTATATTTTGAGAGTGTTCCCATTACTCCCTAACTGATAAGGGTGTTTTAATGAGGCTCAATTGCTTGTACAAACAATGTCATTTATGCAGAACACCTGCTTTCTTTCTAGGAGTCTGGAATTTTGGTATGTGTGAGACAGAGGGTGCCTAAATGACCAGTGTCCAATATAAACATTGGATATTAAGTCTCTAATGAGCTTCTCGGATAGACAACATTTCTCATGTGTTGTTATATCTTGTTGCTGGAAGAATTAAGCATGTCCTGTGCATCTCCATTGGGAAATGACTCTTGGAAGCATGTGCCTGGCTTCCTCCAGATTTCACTCATATGCCTTTTTCCCTTTGCTGATTTTGCTTCATAATCTTTTTGGTAATAAGTTATAGCTATGAATACAACTGTATGCTGAGTCCCCTGAATTCTTCCAGTCAATCACCACACCTGGAGGTGGTCTTTGGGGATTCACTTCTCCATCTTTACTGTACCCTATAATTATTTTCAAGTCCCTCAAATAAGTGCTATTTTCAGAAGCTCGTTCAGTGGGACTTTCTGAAGGCAAAGAGTATCAGGGTGAATTTCGAAACAGAGGAAAGAAAATGAAGTTTATCCAGACTTCACTAACTCTTGGAGTTTAGTATGTATGTAAAGCTTTCATTGCTTTTGTATTTTCTTTAGTATTATTTATTATGAGTGTAGTTAAAGTTTGCTGTGTGCTTTTTGTAGTGTCATCTCCTGTGTTTCTTATATTCAGAAGATGACAACTGAAGTTCATGCATCTCAATAATTACTATCAAAATTGTGTTTGTCCAGGTGTTGAGTTCTCCAATATCCAGTTGGAGCACTATTCAATGGCACTTCAGTTGCTGAGTTTATCATTAAAGCTCCTTTCAGAGTTATTTTCCCTCATTTGAAATGAAATTTCATTTGTGAGTCTCTGCATCTTTATTTTTAACAATAGAGACATCTACAATGTAGTTATGTGCTTCTTCTAGAAATGAAGTATATATGTGTGTGTAGTTGTGTGCACATATACCTATGGGTACATGAGTACATGAAGAGAGGGGAACTCTTCATGTTGTTTTAGCTGGTTATTTTTGCTTTATTCCTTTTCTTTAACCTACAGACGTGTCTTTCTTTTCTACATCTTATTGGTTCTACTATGCCTTCAGATGCAAATATGAGCCCTTTCAAGAGGCCCTGAAAGTTTTTGAGCAGGAGGCAGGAAAACAGAGATCATTATTTGCATTACCTTCAGAGCACTAAGCACTTTTGATGACTCTTTTTGGCAATAAACATGGCAGATACTGGTGGTTAGTACACCCTATAGCCAAACACTTTCTTCCTCCTCCTTTGCTAATAGAATTTGATTTGAGGTAAATGGCAACGCACTAAGCTCTAGGAAGGTAATCATGATTGGTCCAAGGTACTTCCCTTCTCCAGTGGTTGTTCAGGGATCATCATGTGACCCAGTTTTGGTGAATATATCATAAGGAAAGTCTGCTGGAGGCTTCTAGGAAAGGCTTTCCTTTCCCTCAAGATGCATAAGAAGAGAAAGCTCTTTTACTTCCCTCCCTCCTTTTCTGTTTTAAACAAAATCAGGCAAGGACTTGATTTATGGAGGTGAAGCAGCTTCCTAGTGACCATGAAATTACAAATCTGACAATGAAAGCTAACATCTCATAACAATATAATGAAAAAATGGAAAGAGCCTGGGCCTTTAATGACTTCATTGAACCACCACACTAATCCTGGGGCTACCCTCCTGGACTCTTTTTTTTTTTCACTTTCATAAATGTCCTCATCATTTAAGCCTATAGATTAGGTTTTCTCTTTATTGTCTCTGAATACATCTTAATACAATCACAAATGCAGTTTGACTCAAAATAATATAACATTGATAGGATACTGTGGATCTCTGTCTAGCCCTGCTCTTTATGTCCTAGGCACCCATCCCCCAGCTGCTGGGAATATGGGCTGTTGACAGCTCAAGTTGTGATATGGAATTGCTTCTTGCAAGGATATAGCCCCAAGCAGGGGGTGGCTGATGTGCAGAGATAAAGCTCTAACCCTCTCCCCTCAATTTGAGACAACTCTGAAGGGCTATCTATAGGAGAATGGCTGTGCCATGGCATCCTGATGACTTTTTATGTATCCGTATAGTGAAGGCTTGAACCATAGCTTATCTGAGTCTTGGAGAAATGCCTTGTGGTCCTCCCAGAACAAGAGAGGATGGGAGGCCTGTAAGGATCTACTATGAGGCCATCTCCCACTTGCCTCCCTAGCTCCCTTGGGAAACTGTTTTGAGTTGGTTGCTTATTGCCTCCTAGGTTCTGATGGAGTGTGGGGCTTTCTACCCCATTCCCCCCAAAGCAGGGCTGCAGGTGATAAAGCCACTTTGCTGCAATCTAGAATTGGTTTCTCAGCAACTGGGTATCCCACAACGCATGTCAGTCATCCAGCCCCTTTCATTTCAGTGCCATCCTTTGTGATGCATGGGACAAGGGTTGTAGGGACTGGAACCTTGGGCTTATTTTTCTTTTTGTTATCTATGTAGGTAATAAAGTGTCTAGATCTAAGTGGCTCATTGAATCTTTACCAGCAGCATCATCAGCTTTTGGCCTTTGGCCCTGTCTTATATATTTGAACTTGATACCCCTCATAGTTCCCAAGGTTTCTGAAGGATTGGCTGAGGCCTCAGGGACAACTGCATTGCAGGCTAGCTTTTCTCTATGCCCGATGTACCTTCCTCTCTTCCCTACACGTGTTTCTCCCAAGAACATTTCCCAGTGAGCCAGCACACAACTCTCTTATTGTCTGTTTCCAAACCTAAGGTAATTGGTCCTAGCAGTGGCCCTAGAAAGCAGACTGTAAAATAGGAATTTAAAGATGGATTATTCACCCACCAGCTGGCAAGCAGGACCTCATCACTTGTGGTGGACAGATCTCTGACATGCTATAAAGGTGCAGTTGTTAGAATTTTCAACAATGGTGAACTGAGATGGGTGTTCACAGAAAATGTGTACTGGATGAAGCAACATTGCTGGTGCTTGAGAGATAAGGAGGAAATTTTAACTAAAAGACTGGCATTGGGTGGCTGTTACTAACTGCTATTGATTTGTCAAAAATAGTTCATGACAGGATCAGTGTGATTAATCATCAATTCAAGGCAAATTATGAAAGCCAGAGGGCCTCCTTAGCAAACCCTAATCTTCTATATCTAGAGGGCAAATCTAGAGGAAGACCAAACCCAGGAATGAATTACATTAGCAAAGCTTCAGAGCAAGCTGAAATCTTAGCCTCAGCAAATCTCCCATGCCAAAGCCAAGGCCTTAATGAGGCAGGGCTGCCACCCTGAGATCGGGGGCTATCTGGGTAAATGCACTTGAGATCTTGAAATGCCAGACTACCCTGAACCCACTGGGCTTCAGAGTGGTTCCTTTTTGGAAGATAGTGATACTCCTTCTCATGCCTTGGGCAATAAACCTTACAAAGTTTCAGGGGCCTGTCAGGGAAGTTTTGGGAGTGTAGTGATATGGGCCATACCAGAATATCTCCTCCAAAGTAAAGAAAAAGTTATTGGATCTTTTCCTTCCTATGACCAAGAGTGATGCACAGCTCTTGGCAGGCTTCGTCAGTTCTGGGGTCAACATATTTAGAACTTAAGAATACTGTCTTGACCTAATTACCAAGTGACATGAAAGGCTACTGGCTCCAAATGGGGCCCAAAGCAAGCCAACCCAAGACACAGCCCTGCTGCTTCAGCCATGTAATTTGGCAGACCTTTAGGTACTCTAAGTATCTGCAGTGGGAAAAGATGCCAGATGAAGTTGACAGTAATCCCTGTTCATAGGTCGGGTAGGCTCAGTAACATCACTGTTGGATGAAAGTGGTACATCTGTAATTGGGCATTAGCGGGCCACAGGACATTAGTAAGCTGCACACACGGAGACTATGCCATTCACCACGGTGGTCCTGACACCTCTGCAGCAGCCCACACCTATGCCTACAAGAGGGATCTTGAAAAATGCTTATAACTGAGTGTGTTACGGGCTGAGTTGTGCTCCAATCCCCCATGCATATGTTGAAATCCTAACCCTTAGTACCTCAGAATGTGACTGTTATTTGTAGATAGGGTCATTAAAGATGTAATTAGCTTTAAATGAGGCCATTGAGGTGGACCCTAATTCAGTATGACTTGTGTCCTTATAAGAAGAGAGGGTTAGGACACAGACTTAGAGGAACGATCGTGTGAAGACACAGCAAGAACGCAGACTTCTGTAAAGCAGACATCTACATATTTATTTGCTAATACATATGTAAACATACTAGGAGGGAGGCTTCAGAGGAAACCAAACCTGCCAACAGCTTGACCTTGGACTTCTAGCCTCCAGAATTATGAGAAAATAAATTACTGGCTTTTTAGCCACGCAGTCTGCAGTATTTTGTTACAGCAGCCCTGGCAACCAGCACAGAGTGAAAAGGAGAATAATACGGCGGGAGCTGGAACAGAATACAGGAGTCAGGGCATTTTTGTCAAATTTTATGGACAAGTTTTAAGCATATTTCTTTGCTGAAAGAAGAGTAGAGCAGGCCTAGACTCCAAGGCCAGGGTGGTTTTTTAAATATTATCTCAGGGCTTCATCTCATATGTTTCTGGTTCTTGACTTGGCAAGAAATCGATCATATTAATTTGACTATGGCAATGCAGTTGTAACTGCCTGATGGGTTCTTCCTGTCCGCTGTACATAAAATCAACTCACTGAGACCATGGCATTAAGTAAAGAAAGAGTTTAATTGATGTGAGGTGGGAGACTGAGTTATTACTCAAATCAATTTCCCCAAAGGCTTGGAGGTTAGGGGTTTTTCAAAGATAATTTGGTGGGCCGGGGGATAGGGTAGGAGTCATGCTGATTGGTTGGGTCAGAGGTGAAATTATAGGGAATCAAAGTTGTCCTCTTGTGCTGAGTCAGTTCTTAGGTAGGGGCCACAGGACCGGGTGGCAGGTCCTGGTGGAGCTATCGGTTTTCAGAAATGCAAAAACCCTTGAAAAGGCATCTCAAAGACCAGTCTTAGGTTCTACAATAGTAATGTTATCTCCAAAAGTAACTGGGAAAGTTGCAAATCTTATGACCTCCAGAATAATGGCTGGCAATTATTTAGAATTCAAGCCCCTCTCATCCTCCTAACTTGGTGGCCTTTCATTAGTTTTGCAAGAACAGCTTAGTTTTTGGGAAGGGTTAGTATTATTTAAACTGTAAACTAAATTTCTCCCAAAGTTAGCTTGGCCCATGCCCAGGAATAAGCAGACAGTCAACCTGTGAGCCTGGAGGCAAGATAGAGTCAACCATGTCACATTTCTCTTATTGTCATAATTTTGCAAAGGCTTTCACAGTAAGCATTTGTTCATCAGGAGAAAGTGGCTTTTTTAATCTTGAAAAAATCAGTCCAATCAATGGGTGGATTCACCCTTGAATTGGTAGATAGGACCTAGTGGCCTAAGGCAAAGAAAAATTTTCATAACCAAACTCATTTAATAACAGTAAGTGTGTTGGCCAGGCACGGTGGTGCACACCTGTAATCCCAGCACTTTGAGAGGCCAAGGCGGGCAGATCACATGGTGATACCCCATCTCTACTAAAAATACAAAAAATCAGCTGGGCGTGGTGGCCTGTAGTTCCAGCTAATCAGGAGGCTGAGGCAGGAGAATCACTTGAACCCGGGAGGCGGCAGTTGCAGTGAGTCGAGATTGCACCACTGCACTCCAGCCTGAGCGACAGAGTGAGACTCTGTCTCAAAAAAATAAAAAAGAGTAAATGTGTTAATTAAATATTTTCATCATATTTATGATACACTGAAATTTTTCAGGTTTCCAATTCATTTTGTGTTGAGCAAGCAAAATCATTTTTACTTTAATATTTAATCAACATTACTTTTAACTTTAATTTTCTTTGAGTTAAGTAGATTCTATCCATGCAGCAGCATATGGCTTATTTTCATAAATGGGCCACATTAGAATCCACTCTCAATCTAGATCTACAGACCAAAAAAAAATCACTTTCAAAATAAGCATTAAAATATGTTTAGGATATTAGGATTTCCCAGAAGTTCAGTGATTTTCACTGTGACTTCTATACATTCTAAGCTTCAAATTATATTATACTACCTTGTTTCATTTTGGTTTTGTTTTCTGTTTGCTTTGCTTTTAAATTATGCAAAGCGTGACACATACATGTTGAATACATTCAGCACAAGAACCCACACTTCTAATGCCCTATATATATTCTATTCACATGAAGAATTTTGAGCATTTTTAATTTTTATTTTAATACATATGTAAAGAGGAAAATAATTTATATTCATTTAATGCAAAACAAAATACCCTACACTATGGTGTTGTGTACTATGGTCACTTTCAAAACCAAGCAAAAACAAATTTACTCAGCATAAACTTAGTTATACAACATAAATGTCAGTTCAACTCTGTACATTGGTGAGGCCTGAGAAATAATATAAATTAGGAAGTTTTTAAGCTGTCGTGTTTATTACATTCTCCATTGTGGAATGGGTAGAGAGAAAGAAAAGTAAGCTGAAAATGCTGAATATTTCGATTGATGTTTATTGTTCACATATATTTTATGTCACAAAGTATTTTAAATTTTATTAAACCAGCTGTAGGAGTGGAGGATAAATGCTTTCTGCTTTACAAGGAGAGTTTTCTGATATAGGAACCCACAAATAACTGATGGGCAGTTGAGCATACTCAAGATCCGTTTTTACAGCCTCTGTCAGGAATTTCAGATTCATATCTTCAATAGTTTCCTCGTACTCTGATTTGAATTGGGTTTGACTAGAGGTCAGGAAGTAGGAAAGATATCTTACAGAAAGGTCTCTCTTCACAACCGTAAATACTATCCAAGGGAAGATGGGACAAAATTGTATTTCTCTGCTATTGCTACAATTTACAATTTTATTCCCTAACCCTTTCCGCTCCCCCAAAACACACACACACAAATCATTTACTCTAGTATGCAGGAGACTGTGTCAGCCTCCAGGCCACCCTTGACCTCTTACCCTAATGTTCTCACTCTTCCTCCACTGCAATCAAGGAAACCACTTCCTCAGAGTTTTTGCTTAATTCTTTAATTCCAAGTCCTTTTTTTTTTTTTCTTTTTTTCTTTTCTTTTCATTGTTGGTATTCCCTCTATGAATTGTTTGGCACTTTGTGTCTTAAAACTCTCTCAAATCTGAGCTCACCTCCAATCTTAAGTTTCCTGAATCACAAAGAGAACAGCCCTCACACCTGGTCAATGTGGAGCAACAAAGTAAAGGTACAGTCCCAGCTGTCTCTCTTTTAGTTATGTGACTCTAGGCAAGTCACTCAACCTCTGGGGAATTTGGTCAGTCAACACTAATTTTACAAAAACGTTTACAATTTACAATTTATAACTTTTATAATGTTATAATTATTGTAATAAACTTATAATAATTTTAGAATCACTATTTCTAATATTTGTTAATGCATAACAAATTGTTGACACTTTTCTCAAAAATTCTAATTTCCCTTGGCTTTGATATTTCCCCCAGTGGATTTTTGTGTTCTTTGAGTTGCAAGAACTATGACTAATTTTCTTTGAATGGTTAATACCTCCTATCTGGCAATTGCTTTATATTCCAATAATATTTGCTGAATGAGAAAATGAAGAAATTAAATAAAAGTAAATAATATGTGTGACAACAATGTTCCAACATTAAACATGCTATATAAATGTGAGCTGTTATTTTTTCAGTCATTCATTCAACTAACAATTCTGGAGTGCTTGCCCTGTGTCAGGCACTGTGCTCGTCAGACAGGAGAAGTCTCTTGTCCATAGCAGCAATTCTTAACATGGCAGAGTTTATTACTGAGTACTCACAGAAGAGCTACTGTAACTGGATAGTGAAACATGACTGGAGAGTAAAACATCTGAATAGTCCTAAGAAAGAATAACACTTTGACTTTATGAAAGCACTGATGATTAGTAATGCAAACAACATTCTAAATCTAATATTTAATTAATAAAGAGCATTTTACCCAAATATGTTGCTCTCCTTTTCCTGTATTTTTTTTTTTTTAACTTTGCAGTGGATAAGTTCACATTTTAATATTTTATTTTCTTTAAGGAATCAGATCAAATCAAAATACATACCAAATACGTATTGGGCCCTTAATTTGTGCATATCATCACTTTTTTCAAACAAGAGAAGAATTTAGCCTTTTGAAACTTCTTCAGTGATAAACAGTGGGCAAATAGTTCTTTCTATTAAAAATATTGACACTAAAAAATACTGAAAAGGGCTACTTACACAATTTAATTCCCCAAAATGTGTTAAAATTGTACTAAATACTGGGTCCATTTCTGAAGGCCGTACCAAACTGATTTACATATCACTGCTGCCTTCAAGGAGCTTAACTTTAGTAAAAGAGGTAAGACATGCATTCAAATATCCAGATATAATTGTGGAAAACATATATCATAAGGAAGGAGTTAATTTATGCACTGTCAAATATTCAGAGAGAAATTGCCGTTATTGTAAATGGATCATAATGACAGCCTCACAAGGTGTTAAAATTGCCTATAGAGCCTTGAAATAATTAACAAAGTGTCTCCAGTGGAAAAATCAGTCATTTCCTAGTTATTACCCAAGCCTTTACTATTCTGATTGCATGCATAATCTCAGAGGCTTTTGTGTAGTAACAGTAATTCATCTTGTACTTTATGTAGTCTTTTCAGTAACCATTGTTTGTATCTCTAAATACAGTCCACACAGACTCGGCTTTTCAATGCAATATTAATGTGGCATGTGCATAGAAATGTTCTCATTTACCTGTCTTTGCTGCTCTTATTCTAGTACTTTAAAAGCAGTTTGCAGCTGAGACATTTGTTCCTCTTATCGTGTGAGATGGGCTTATAACTCACATATAGTGGAGGCATAATAGCTAAACAGTGATTATTTTAGCCTGGAGGATCATAGATCTGCCCCCTGAGATTTATGCAGTAGTTTCAAAGCTCAAGTTAAGTGAAATGTGTATTGTCAGACTTGCTTTACTATTCTCTCAAATGAAAGTTTAATCAACTTGACATTTACAGTAAGGAGTATCTTGGTGACAGCATTTATGCAGCATACAGCAATCTCTATCCAAAAGTAAATATGAAAATATGGAATGAAGAAGGGAGGTTTGAGTGTCTAATTAAGACTCCAAGTCTAAAAACAGTCTTTCAAGGGCTGAGACATAGCTGAAGCCATATCATGATTTAGAGGCCATCCTTTTCCTCCACAGTTTTCAGGTTTTATGAGGGGAAAAAAGGATCAAGAGGTCAAATAAGTTTGGGAAACACCTCCGTCAAACATAGGAAAAAACTATTAAGAACTTCTGAGAATATTTAGTCGGCTAATGCATAATTTAATTTCCTTAAAAGAGATATGATTGTGCAGTTTCCAGAATTTTATGATCACAGAAACTTTCTTTTTTTTTTTTTTTTTACAGAAAACAGCTTTTAGACAAATTGGGGTTCCACGGAAGGTGTTTTAGTGCAAAGATTTTGCTTCTTCCCCTGGGGTTGTTTTACCTTGTCATTTTCACGATGGAGTCCTATTTTTCTTTAGTTTCTTCTCTACCTCATAGAGTTTTCTTGAAGTTTCTTCAAAACTTTATTTTTAAAAGCTTCTATTCAGAAGTAACAGGTAAAATCAAGTAAATACCTATTTTTATAGAGTTGCTATACACATAGATCTGTTAAATAGGTTTATACGATTTTGTTAACTCGTGGTTATAACTTGATTTATCAGTGCAATACTTGTTTATAGTTATGAAAGCAATTATTGAACTATGATTTCACTTCATGAAGTACCTAGAGTATCATAAAACCAGAGACAGAAAGTAGAAATGGCAGTTGCCAGGGACTGAGGGATGAGGATGGGGAGGGGTTGTTTAACGACTATAGAAGTTCCAGTTTCGCAAGATGAGAAATTTCTGGAGACAATTGTTGCTCAAACAAGTAACTATGCTTAACACTAACGAGTCATATAATTAAAATGGTGAGATGAATTTTATGTTATGGTATAGTATCCACAATTTTAATAAATTCTGTGATTTTCAATATAGTACTTTATTAAACCCTCATAAAGTAAAGACAAAAATGAATTATTTGAATATTTGAAATTATTTATTCTTTTTTTTTTTTTTTTTTTTTTTTTGAGACGGAGTCTCGCCTCTGTCACCGACAAGCCTGGAGTGCACTGGCAGATCTCAGCTCACTGCAAGCTCCGCCTCCTGGGTTCACGCCATTCTCCCTGCCTCAGCCTCGCCGAGTAAGCTGGGAATACAGGCGCCAAGCCACCTGCACCGGCTAGTTTTTTTGTTTTGTATTTTTTAGTAGAGACGGGGTTTCACCATGATCAGCCAGGATGGTCTCGATCTCCTGACCTTGTGATTGCCGCCTCGGCTCCAAAGTGCTGGGATTACAGCTTTGAGCCACCGTGCCGGCCTATTTATCTCTTTATGAAAAAGAAAACTGGACTGGTAGAGAAAAACAAAAATCTCTACCAGTAGATTTTGAACTAGAACGGAAATCTACAAACTTTGAAACAGTCTCCTCAATTAAGGCAGCAACTAACAATGCAAATATTTGGTATTCTGGTAAAACTTCAAAATTTTATGGATTTTAAAATAAAAGATACTTTAAAATTTCAAGTTGTTTCCTCAAATATATATATAGAGATTCTTATTAATCATATTTGTATCCATATTAATTGTATATTTCTAAATTAACTTCTGTTACCGTGCATTTAGATATTTATCCCTAAATTTTAACTTTTGGTGCTCCAAACTGCTATTACAATTACTAATATGATTTCCTATCTAAGTGATTTTTGGCTAGATTTCTGGAAACATTTGCCATTATTTAGGAAAACGATGTACTCTACAATGAGGAAAATACGTTTCTATACTCCTTTTTTCTCTAGCTCTGTTCTAGAGAACCATTTGGCTTCTTTTTTTTGGGTGGTATTTAGTAAAGTTATAATTCCCTCAAGAATTTAAGGGCATGTGGAAAGTAAATACAAACCCCACACAGTACTTAATAATCAGGTGTAGCAGTATTAGAAAAACACAATACATACAGCAGCAAAAACTCCTCTCATACCAAGAGTGTTTGCTGCCTGCTCCCCTTTTATGTAGCACTGGGCAGGTGCTCCAAGGAAATAAATATAGGGTTTTCAATTAATGAATGACAACAGAAACATTAATATTCTTCCACACAGTCAAATCTATGCTGTATGAAATAAAACTGTATTCATTGTGTACGAGTAGAGTGGTAAATGCACACAGATGATAATTGAAGAGGGAGTTAGAGGAACTCTAGGTGAAGAGAATTGCAGGTGTACTTGCCATTTGTCTTTCTTCAAGTCCCAGAATAGAGTTTTAGTAACTATCTGTATTATTAAGGAGGGAAGCCTGTGAAACTGTTACAGGGTCAACATTTCAGGAGCAAGATGAGACTTGGAGGCAGAGTTGGTAAAGCAAATGCGACTAAAACAACAGAAAGGCATAATTTACAGGAACTGAAATTATCCCTGAAGAGAAAAATGTCATCTCTTCATGATCAGAATGAAAATGTCTCTCATGAGCCCTGAGGTACTAGAAATTTCCATAGTGCCAAAAAGTATGAGTGATCAATGTTGAGATGTGACCAAATTCACACTTGGTTACATAGGCCTGGAGGACAAGAGACTTAAGGTTGGTGAGGAGGCTGCAGGAGAGAAATAGGGAAACAGGATGTCCTATGTGTTCCCACCTATTGTACCACCCCTGAATCTTCAGAATATCTACCTGGAAAGAGAGCCCCATGGGGATGAGAATTGTGCCTGTGAAGAAGGAGAGAAGGACCCTTCATTTTAGCCTTGTGTCCAAAAGTGTTAAAAATGCAGAAAATAATCATACAGAGACTTCATCAGAATAATGCAAAGATGCAGTTCATGAAGAAGTCAGGAAAAGGAGAGCTTCCCCACATACAGCATAGGATATGACAAGGTAATCATTGTGAGAGCTTTTGGAGAGGTCTTAAAGCTTTCAGTGATATAGGAGAGGGGTAGGGAAGTGCTGGGTAGAGAAAACTGGGGTCGCTGGCGAGGGCTCCACCCTCAGGCCAGTGCCCACAGACCCAAATGAGGACAGGCATTTCTGTTTTCACACTGAAAAAGTTGCCTTTTGGTCTGCCACGCCCCCCATCCCGTGCCCATAAAAACCCCGGACCGTAGCGGGCACACACACAAGCAGCTGGATGTTGAGAGGAGCAGAGAAGCAGAAGAACACACCAACAGACACCAGCAGACACTGGCAGGCCACTGACAGCAGGATGACCTGAAATTCAGTCAGGGGTTATCAGAGGAGAGTCTGGCCGCTTCCCATTCCATTCCCCTTCTGGTTCCCCATCCACCTCACTGAGAGCTACCTCCACCACTCAATAAAACCTTGCACCCAACCCATCCTCCAAGCCCATGTGTGATCCAATTTTTCTGGTACACTAGGGCAAGAACCTGGGATACGGAAATTCCTCTGTCCTCAGGATAAGGCAAAGCATCTAATTGAGCTGATTAACACAAGCCACCTGCAGATGGCAAAGCTGAAAGAGCATACTGTAACACACGCCCACCGGGGCTTTGGGAGCTGTAAACACTCGACCCTAGATGCTGCCGTGGGTTCGTAGCCCAAAAACACTCTCTATGACCAGCTTGTCTTCATGTTCCCCCTAGGGGTTTGAGCAGTGGGGTACGGAAGAAGCGAGCCACACCCGTGTCACGTGCCCTGTGAGGGGATAAGGGAATTCCTCCCATTTCATCAGCATCTCATCATTCATTGTTTTATCCCCACCCCTACTTCATATAGTATTTAGTGCAAAATTCTAAAATAAACAGGGTATATGATTCTTCAATTCTGGGTCAAAGAAAATGAGAAAGCTAAGGAGATTGTACCCTAATCACATATACAGTCTTTAGAGTGAGAGCAGCTGGAGGGAAGGGAGGGAATCCGCCACATCCCTGAAACCTGGAGGGCATAGGAAAGCCTACTTGGGATGGAGCAGTGGGCTAGGGGTTTTACCCAAAAGAGATCCCACATAGACCCTCACTATCGAAGCGACTATTTCAAACTTATATATTTATTATTTTCAGATGAACTGCTACAATGATAGTATAACAGAATCATTTCCACTAGAAGCCCAGATATATTAATACAATTTATTAAGCAAAGCTGTAAAATGAAAGAGAAAGTAATTTTTTTAAAGCTCCCTTGTAAAGCAAAACAACGGGAAATCCTAAGTCTAGTTACTAAATCATCTGGTCTTTTTTCTCTAACAGTAAATCATTTGAACTAAGAGTTGTGCCTGAAGAAGTTTTAAAATTCCCTGTTTAAGTCTAAGAAACACCCCTAAATGTGTCATCTGAACTCATCATTTCACAGAACCCAACCTGGATTCTTTTCGCTCGTGCACACTTGATTTCCTATCAGTAGTGACCCAAGGTTAAATGGCATGATTATTTTCTTCAGTTCATAGAGTTAAAGTTTATTCTGTCTCGTAGCTTCCTGCTGAGATATCTTTTACATTAGTTCCCATATTGTGTGATTTGAAGGCTCTGCCTCCATGGACAGTTCCAGAACACATTGTGCTGCTTCCTGCAGCAGTTCATGCACAAACTCCCAACTGCTTGAAAGTGGCTCCCAAACCTTTCCATGCACAAAATCACCTGGATCTTGTTAAAATGCTGACTCCTGATTTTACATGTTGAAATCAATTTTCCCAATGGTTCAATTGCAGATGATTCTCAGATCCTGCTTTGACAAACAATTTTATTTTCCCTGTCCTGTCTCTTTAATGAAGTTTTCCAAATCCTGTGCAAAATACGGATTTCTTCCTCTGTCTATCTAAAGTGGGATATTGATCTCTGATTCAGCCCTGGATAGTTTATCTTCTTGCATTGTTGCTGATTTCATGTGTTATATCTCAATTCTGAAATATACTGAACACTACCGGGAAGAATCCCATGTCTTAAGTGATTGTACAGTAATATATAATAAGCTTTAAGTAATACTGGCATGGAGTATCCATGGAACAGAGAGCCTTTAATAGTGAAAGAATGGGCCGGGCGCGGTGGCTACACCTGTAATCCCAGCACTTTGGGAGGCCGAGGCGGGCGGATCACGAGATCAGGAGATCGGGACCATCCTGGCTAATAAGGTGAAACCCCGTCTCTACTAAAAATACAAAAAAGTAGCGGGGTGTGGTGGCAGGCGCCTGTAGTCCCAGCTACTCGGGAGGCTGAGGCAGGAGAATGGCGTGAACCTGGGAGGCGGAGCTTGCAGTGAGCAGAGATCTTGCCACTGCACTCCAGCCTGGGCGACAGAGTGAGACTCCATCTCAAAAAAAAAA
>NW_016809865.1:555137-597664 GCF_001698545.2 Rhinopithecus bieti | reverse complement strand
CTGTAAACACTCGACCCTAGATGCTGCCGTGGGTTCGTAGCCCAAAAACACTCTCTATGACCAGCTTGTCTTCATGTTCCCCCTAGGGGTTTGAGCAGTGGGGTACGGAAGAAGCGAGCCACACCCGTGTCACGTGCCCTGTGAGGGGGATAAGGGAATTCCTCCCATTTCATCAGCATCTCATCATTCATTGTTTTTATCCCCCACCCCCTACTTCATATAGTATTTAGTGCAAAATTCTAAAATAAACAGGGTATATGATTCTTCAATTCTGGGTCAAAGAAAAATGAGAAAGCTAAGGAGATTGTACCCTAATCACATATACAGTCTTTAGAGTGAGAGCAGCTGGAGGGAAGGGAGGGAATCCGCCACATCCCTGAAACCTGGAGGGCATAGGAAAGCCTACTTGGGATGGAGCAGTGGGCTAGGGGTTTTACCCAAAAGAGATCCCACATAGACCCTCACTATCGAAGCGACTATTTCAAACTTATATATTTATTATTTTTCAGATGAACTGCTACAATGATAGTATAACAGAATCATTTCCACTAGAAGCCCAGATATATTAATACAATTTATTAAGCAAAGCTGTAAAATGAAAGAGAAAGTAATTTTTTTAAAGCTCCCTTGTAAAGCAAAAACAACGGGAAATCCTAAGTCTAGTTACTAAATCATCTGGTCTTTTTTCTCTAACAGTAAATCATTTGAACTAAGAGTTGTGCCTGAAGAAGTTTTTAAAATTCCCTGTTTAAGTCTAAGAAACACCCCTAAATGTGTCATCTGAACTCATCATTTCACAGAACCCAACCTGGATTCTTTTCGCTCGTGCACACTTGATTTCCTATCAGTAGTGACCCAAGGTTAAATGGCATGATTATTTTCTTCAGTTCATAGAGTTAAAGTTTATTCTGTCTCGTAGCTTCCTGCTGAGATATCTTTTTACATTAGTTCCCATATTGTGTGATTTGAAGGCTCTGCCTCCATGGACAGTTCCAGAACACATTGTGCTGCTTCCTGCAGCAGTTCATGCACAAACTCCCAACTGCTTGAAAGTGGCTCCCAAACCTTTCCATGCACAAAAATCACCTGGATCTTGTTAAAAATGCTGACTCCTGATTTTACATGTTGAAATCAATTTTCCCAATGGTTCAATTGCAGATGATTCTCAGATCCTGCTTTGACAAACAATTTTATTTTTCCCTGTCCTGTCTCTTTAATGAAGTTTTTCCAAATCCTGTGCAAAATACGGATTTCTTCCTCTGTCTATCTAAAGTGGGATATTGATCTCTGATTCAGCCCTGGATAGTTTATCTTCTTGCATTGTTGCTGATTTCATGTGTTATATCTCAATTCTGAAATATACTGAACACTACCGGGAAGAATCCCATGTCTTAAGTGATTGTACAGTAATATATAATAAGCTTTAAGTAATACTGGCATGGAGTATCCATGGAACAGAGAGCCTTTAATAGTGAAAGAATGGGCCGGGCGCGGTGGCTACACCTGTAATCCCAGCACTTTGGGAGGCCGAGGCGGGCGGATCACGAGATCAGGAGATCGGGACCATCCTGGCTAATAAGGTGAAACCCCGTCTCTACTAAAATACAAAAAAGTAGCGGGGTGTGGTGGCAGGCGCCTGTAGTCCCAGCTACTCGGGAGGCTGAGGCAGGAGAATGGCGTGAACCTGGGAGGCGGAGCTTGCAGTGAGCAGAGATCTTGCCACTGCACTCCAGCCTGGGCGACAGAGTGAGACTCCATCTCAAAAAAAAAAAAAAAAAAAAAAAAAAAAAAAAAAAATAGTGAAAGAATGGAGTAATTTATATCCTTGGAGATAAATGGACAAAGAGGACCTGGGAGAAAGCAGAGGCATTAGATAAAGGATGTATTGGGACATGGACAGTGTTGCAGCCTAATAATCCCTTGGTGCCACTATAGACATAAAAACATGAGGCAATCCACACACAACGTGGGGCACCACAAAGCCAGGGAGACCCATGGACAGGCTCTGTCTTTCCTTGCTGTGTTTCTTGGGTGTGTCTTTTTTCTAAACTTTAGCATACCCAGCTAGAAAATAAAATGGTATTATGTGTTGTCGAAGATCCCTTCTGATGCTACAGAGTTTAGAAATTTTTTTGTATCTGGGGAAGATACCAACTGTATCAGAAACATTGGTGTTATACAAATGAAGAATTTTCTGGTTGTGAAGTTGTCACTGTCTTTGTTCTCAGTTTTCTTTTTTAAATTTCAAATTATTTTCTCCTTTAAAAAATCCTTTAAAAAATCTTTACACATATTTTCTCCACTGTTTTACATCCCTTATTAGAGGCAATGCTATTTGATATTATATGTAATTATTCTGATTCTATATGTAATTATACTGAGGCTTTTTAGCACACTGCTATTCATTTCTGCTACTTCTATGGGAAATGTCTTCTTGGAAGATTTTTGCATCTGAGAACTTCCCTGAGATATTCTATTTTATTATCCTGTTTTCCTTTATATCATCTGTAAAATCTTTTTCCACTTCATCTCACAATTTATTTTTCCTTTCCATTACTCTGTAAAATGTGCATTTCACAATACAACTACATTATACAAATCCCAGGCTTCTTCTAGACCTAAAAGAATATGTGTGGTTTTATAAGTAAGGTTTTTATAAGTTGATTTCTATTATTTATAGCTGATATATAGGTGTTATTTAAGTACCTTTAGTTTTACAATAGAAATGATAATAGGTAAGTAGATTTTTTCAAATATCCTATAAAATTTCTACTAGAAGTATTTAAAATTATATCACTTTTCTATCTTTTGTAGCATAATACATTTCAAATATTTAGTTAATTTAAATTTTGTTTAATGCTAAACATTATCACTTTTATTATTTAGGTAAAATGACAAAAGTTAAGAAAAAATTAAAAGGAAAATATTAGTGATAATTCTCTTAATTTACTGTAAAACTTCATTCATGAATGTTGAATTAATCATAGCATAATGCCATTTTGTAATTCTTTTGCTTGCTGATATATCATAAAATTATCATGTAATCATTATAATTTTTAATGGTTGCATAATGTTTCATTGAGTTAGTGTGACAAATTTCCCATCATTTTGCATGTTTAGGCTTGTTTTCTATTTCTTTATTATTTTTTGGTACTGCTATGATTCATGCAAATAGTCTTTTTCTACTTTCAGATTATTTCTAATAGGTTAACTAAGTTAACTAAGGATAGGATAACTAAGTTATAAGGATAGGATAGTTATCCTATAGGATAGGATAGGATAACTAATGATAACTAAGTTAAATAGGATAACTAAGTTAAAAGATAGAAACATTTTGTGGGTTCTGAGGTAAATTATTATCATATTGCTTTCTAAAATGTATTATTTCACTTTTCATTGCCACTCTCAGTATAAATGCATTAGTGAAACACAGCTTTATCCTAAGCAGCAAGTATAGCAAGTGTCATTCACTTTTTAAAACATTGTGGTACAACATATACAACAAAAAATTTACCCTTTTAACAATTTTTAAATTGTTGGCATTGAGTATATTCATAATATTGTGCAACCATCCCTACTATCCACTTCCAAAGCTTTTTCATCATCCCAAACAGAAACACTGTATCTATTAAATAATATCTCCCCATTTTTCCCCTTCTCAACCCCTGGTAACTTCTATTCTGTCTCTCTGAAACCTATTGTAGGTACTTCATATAAGTGGCATCATACCATATTTGTCTTTCTGTGACTGGTTTATTTCACCTAGCAATATGGTTTTAAGATTCATCCACGTTGTAGCATATATCAGAATTTCATTCCTTTTTAAGGCTGAGTAAAACTCCATTGTATGTATTTACATTCTGTTTATCCATTGATTGATCCATCATTATTTGGGTTCTTTTCCACCTTTTGGTTATCATGAATAATGCAGCTATGAACATTGATATATGAGTATTTGAGTCCCTACTTTTCAATCTTTGGGGTATATGTGGAGAAGTGGAATCATTGGATCATATGGCAATTCTGTTTAACTTTTGAAGAGTGTTATTCTTTCATGGTCAATAAAAAGTTCTTTGATTTTTTGCTTATTTGTTTTCTACTTTTCATGTTTGCTTTGTTTTGGCATAGCTTTTACTTTTTTAAATCTCAACATTTTCCTTATCTATATTAATTTATATTGCATCTTCTATAATTATCAGTTCATGTCCTCTGTCCATTTATTGATTACCTTTTTTTCTGAATGTTTTTCTAAAAATTTGAATGAGGCCCATCATGGACATCTCCTTCTTTTGCCTACTCAGAGTCCTTTCTCTTTTATACATGGATTTTCCTTTGGGAATTATCCCTCTTCTGCTGCAGACTACACAGCATCAGACATGTGCCCACTCCCTGGCCAATTAAACACTCCCTGGTGCTTGAATCCTGAAAATAATGAAACAAAAATAGAAAAGGATGAAAGCCACATCAAGATGCCCATAGCTTTCTGAAAGTCTGCCCAGCCATTAGAGTTTCTCATATTTACATGAAATTTCCCTTGGTTCTCATTCATACCAAGAACTGATATTTTTGTCTTTAGTTTTACAAGGTGCATCACATAATTTAATTCAAAAAATTCTTCTTTTTAAAAAATAAATTATCTAGAGTTGATTTCTATTGTTTATAATTAGATTTGATAGAATAGTTACCTATATCATATAATCAATCCTTAGTCAAATTTATATAATATTTTCCCCAGTTTGTTGACTTCTTTTAATTTTGTTTTTTCACTTTTAGAAATGTTTAATTTGTAGAATTAAATCTCTAAGTTTTATGTGACTTTTTTACTCAATTCCTTCAAAGCTAAAATTAGCTTCCCTCCACCAGTCTAATAATTAATATCTTCACTTTTATTTTGACTACGTCTGAATTATTCCAATTTGTACCCAATTTTCGTTATTCCTAAATATATATATTTTTAATGCTTACTAGTGGCAAATGACTTTAGATTGATTAATATATTTTTATGTAGCTCCAGCTCTCTAGGTCTCTTAACCTGTTTGATTTTATGCTATAACAGATACTTCTCACTTGTTGAGGAATCCATTACAAAGCTCCTAAGGGTAATGATGTTCTATATATACTATATTTTAGGAAAGAAGGAAGTGGTGGAAGCATATGCAGAGCTATTCTTTGTTGCTCTTCCTAGTCTCAGTTCTTCTTTTTTTTTTCTTATCAGTGGAGCAAGGATGACAATTCTATAGGCGGCAGGAGAGGCTCTGGATTGTAATCCAGTGGGGAAGCAAAGGCATGTGCTGGGAAGAATGCCCATCAGAAGCCAGGGTGAAATGGGGAAATGTAGAGCATGGGAGAGTTAACTAAGTGAAAATGATATAAAAGTATTGGAGGCTCACTCTTGGCCTCATGCAAAAGGGACTAACCTGAGCACTTAAAACAGAGATGCAAAAATAATAACAAGAATTTAAGACTCTTATTACATAAAAATCTTAACACAGAAGCTAAATATCTACAGTAGGTACTGATGGTGGTGGTGGTCCATCTGGAGCAGCTGCTGCAGAGACACCTGCTGCAGCAGAGAGGGCATAGCAACGGCTGCATGCTTTGTGGAGCTGGCAGGGGCAGGATCAGGAGGGAGGCCTGCCCTGTACTCAGTTGGCAGGGCAGGAGCCCCATACTCCTGGGTGCAGCTTTAGCTGCCTAGCCATGGCTCCAGGCCCCCGCATTCCTGGGGCTCTCAGGGTCCGGGAAGTTCCATGCCCCTGCAAGTTTGAAAGTGCCCTGCTCCCTGGTCTCTCCCAACTCCTGGTGCCTGCTGGGGATGGAGCAAGGTTGTGGCCAACCCCGGGCACTGTCACAACTTGACCAGCTGTGCCCACACTCAGGGTGGTGCTGACACACCAACCCCTTGCCATCTTGGCCCCTCTTGACTTTGGGTGCTGAGGAGTGCGGGAGGGGAGTAAGGAGTGGGGAGGGCGGCTGAGGGCACCTCTTGGCATGGACATCCTGCATGCTGGAGATGGTATGTTAAAGGACATCTTACATGCTGGAGATGGCATGTTGAAGCCCCAGCATGGGGGCTGGTCTGCCAGTTCTGGGCAAAGTCCATGGCCAGGAGTGAGATCTTCTCTGATGACCACTCAGTCAATTGGACAGTGCTTTTTCCAGGCCTGCCTGTGGCTGCCCATGGACCAATCAGCACACACTGCCTCCATTCTGAGCACATAAAAACTCCAGACTCAGCCAGACTCACACTCATTGGGATGACCTGACTGCAGAAAGGAACTACCCACTATGAGTCTACTCTCCGCTGAAAGTTGGACACTCATCAGGATGATCTTCCTGCAGAAAACAGCTATCCACTCCAGGTGGATAGCTCTCCACCAAGAGCTGAATACTCACCGGGATGATCTGCCTACGGAAAAGAGCTACCCTCTACAGGCCTCCTCTCCACTGAGAGCTGGACACTCATCAGGATGATCAGCTTGCAGAAAGGAACTACCAACTTTGAGTCTCCTGAGAGCTATTCCATCACTCAGTGCAGCTCCTCTCTGCTGTGCTCACCCTCCAGCTGTCCAGGTACCACATTCTTCCTGGAGGCAGGACAAGAACTCTGGACCTGCTGAATGGCACTGAAAGAGCTAACACAAACAGGGCTGAAACACACCCCTCATTCACCATGTTGCAGGCAATGAGAAGAAGAGAAGAGCTACAGTCCTTTGAGGAGCCCACACCTAGGGGCTCCCCAAGCCAGTGCTGTGATACCCTTTTTAGGGGTCTGCAGTTCCTGGTGTCTCCAAGCTTCCGGACACAAACTCATTTCCCTTGCCCAGACATGTACCCACATCAGAAGCTGCTTGCATTACATCTGATCCAGCCACAGTCTTTCACAGAGCTGGCCCCCTGAGCTGGTGCCTGTGCTGACACCTGGAGCTGCCTGCCCTGTCACAGCAGTTGGCATGCCTGGCTGTGAGCAGTGGCCCATGCTTACTCACTCACACCCCCTTTGCTGCTCCATGCCTGGCTCAGCCTTGGAAGGTGTAGGATCCAGGCCAGTAGCACAAACCGAGCTCAGCCTGCCAGGCCAGGTGGGTGGAACGAGCCCAGTGGGTCCAAACTCAGACAAAGGTGCCACTGGCCACAGAGGTTTCTGGCTGGAAAAGCTACACTTAAGGATCCTGTGACAGTACCAGCAGAGTTGCTCTGATTGTAACCTAGCCCATCTGATTCTTCTTAATCTGCTATGATTCCCATGATACTCTGGGAACTCTAGGGTTCTACAGGACAAGATTTGAAAACCACTGGTTTAAAAAATAAGAGATGTCATACATCATCATAATTTGTGTCTTGGAGAAAATGGCTGACAGTAGCTTAAATAACACCTCTCTTTGAGGGAGTTTTAGTTGAAATAGGGATCAAAGTAACTGAACCTCAGTAGAAAATTTTCATAAATCAGAGTGAGTGGGAGAATTGATAGTGAGGGAGGTGGCAGGCACAGAACCAATTCAATTGTTCTAAAATCATGTTATTCATCCTGTCACCTACTCCCTGAATGAAGTGATGGCCACAGACAATTTATTGTGAGTCATTGTCATTAGAAGACACTTGATACTTTTTGAGGAGCACACTGTTCACACAAATTAATCCTAATCCTACCAAATAGGCCACTTTATGAATATACCTAGTAATAAATAGGCATTTGAAATGACTCCCAAGAAAGACTAGTAGAGAAGACTAAAATTCAAATACAATGATGGCAAATTAGAAAAAAGAATTTAAGATTTTTCTCCAAGTCAATCAAACCAGGCTAACATATTTAAAGGGAAAATGGCAAGTGGTGATTATTTAGTGCCTAAGAGCCTGAGGGAGGGTTTTGTTTGTACTCTCAACCAAAGAACTGAATGTTCCAAAATGTCACTGAAGAACAAAATGTCACATGGTGGAATTGATGGCTGATAAAATTAGAGCAAGAAACTATTGAAGACACTATTACTTTGTGCCACGTATAGCCAACTTGTGAAACCCACTGCCACAGGAGGTTATGGAGTTGAACACCATAGATGGATTTAAAATTGAATGAATAACTTTATGACTAATAAATGCCAGTGCCAGTTCTTCATGCTAAGATAAAAGGGGTAATCAAAGTACATGTTTCAGAGCACAGGCCAAGTGCTGCAGGGGTTAAAAGTAGGGACCTTTCCCTTGTAAACACTGATATATAATTAGCCATTCAGAACACAAGAAACATTTCTACCTCTCTGCCAGAACTAGATACTGCCCCCTGCAGAAGTAGGGGTCCAGGAGAGGGGCTGCTGTGGGAGTTAAGTGTGGAAGGATCCTCAGTAAGGGGCCTGTGCTGAGCTTGCACAGCCATGAGCTACCAACAAGCAAGCAAACAAAAAAAGTTGAGACTGTTCTCCTGCCACCCTCAGTTACCTCCTCCACCACCTCAAACATTTTCATGCTGAGCTTGCATCCTCCTGACTAATATCAACGTTGGGCCACCACCTTCTTCATCAGCTGAGTATCCTGGTGGCCCCATTCTGCCCTCCTTTCTTCAGCAAAATAGACACTCTATTTCTGAGTGTCTGCTCATAGTTCCCATGCATTCTCCCATCTTGATAATCTGGACTAGATCATGAAGAAACATGAAGATCCTTGAACACTTTTCTTGGTGCAGTGTTCACAATTCAACAGCTTTGAGGGTCAAAGTAGGTAATGTAAATGTGTGCAGAAGCCCAAGTATGAGAACATTTAACTTTCAGAAATAGAATCAAACAGTCTTTATTTTTACTGAATTAGAACTAAATTAGAAGTGCATGGCATAATGTAAGCAGATATGATATTTAGGATTATATATTAAATTCAAAATAAAAAGATTAACTGAAAATTTTCAAACTCCAATTCCTCTGATTCTTAATTAGAAAACTAACATCTTTTTTTCTATATAACATGTATTGGACTTTGTATTTCTCTTTAAAATAGACATACAGAATTTGGCCTTGAATCCCTTAAATGAGAAAATATTTTGTTTTATTTTAGCTCATAATGGCGAACACGTTTTCAATATACGTACTTCCAAACATAGTTTGCTTTTATGTTTACAGTAACCACTTTCAAGACATTGAAGAAATCTAATCATATTTTGCTATTAGTATCATATTATAATGCTACTTGGTTTATTTGATAACTTCATTCCTTCATTCTATCAGTATTAATTGTGAAAAACAAAGTGAAAACATTTGTTTATTTTAAAGAGTTTGAAGTTAGAGAACTTACTTTGGAATTAGGTCTTCAACTCTGCAACTGGGGAATTCCTGTACTTTCCAATTCTGAAAACTGAGTCTGGTTTAAAAAGTGTGGTAGATTGTTTCTTGCCAAAGAAACAATTCTTTCTAAAAATAAAATAATCAAAACATAAATTAAAAAAAAATCTCCCTTGCATTAAAAAAACTAATAATTACTTTTCATGGTAGCATTACTTATTTGATTTGCTTCTAAAACAGAACACTATTGAAATTTCTGTTGTTTCTCTCAGCTCATTAAGTTCTCATCATGCATTATCTTTCTGTAGTTTGTTCATCATGATGACTTCAGTTGCATCCTTTTGACAAAGACATACTTTGTGTATTAAAGATGTAAGAGTTGTCTCCAATTGTTTTCCTTGTAGAAATCTTTCACCTGCTTGGTTAAATTTATTCTTAGATATTTTATAAGTTACTGTAAATGAAGAGCGCCTTCTTGATTTCTCTGTCAGCTATTACATTATTGACAAACAGAAACACTACTGATTTTTGTATACTTATTTAGTTTCTTTGAAAACAACTTTGCTCTCTCCTACTTTTCTTGAATTATACTGTCTTTGCAGTCTCTTTGTCATTTTCCACTTTTGCTACAGACATGGAGTCACAGAATACAGAAAAATAACAGCACAACTATGACAAAAGTGGAAACTGATATGATCATTGTCACACTCATAAGATGTGCCTCTAGTAAATTGAAGAGAACATGCCATTCTAAAGAGAATGGCAATTACACAGTTCCAGCCAATTGCCACCTTGTAAGACTGAGGCCCAGTGTTGTGAGAACATCTGGATGATTCCAGAGAGTTCAAATACCCAGATTTCTCCCAAGTTTTAAATGTAACCAACTAATTGAAATATTTTTTATTGATACATAGTATTTGTGTATTTTTATGGGGCACATGTGACATTTTCTTACATGCACAGAACGTATAACAATTAAGTCAGGGCATTTAGAGAATCCATCACTTCAAGTAGTTATCATTTCTATATGTTGGGAACATTTCAAATTCTCTCTTCTAGCTATTTTGAAAAATATGATACATTATTAACTATAGTCATCCTACTCTGATAATAAATATTCATTCTGTCTAACTGTTTCTACCCTTAACCAGCCTCTCCTCATGCGCTTCCCACACATTCTTCTCGGCCTCTGGTAGCTATCATTCTACTCTTTACCTCTATAAGATCAACTTTTTTAGGTTCAGTATATGAATGAGAATATGCAATCTTTGTCTTACTGTGTCTGGCTTATTTCACTTAACATAGTGATCCCTAGTTCTGTCCACGTTGCTGCAAATTATAGGATTTCATCCTTTTTCTAGTCAAATAGTACTCCATTGTGGGTATATACCACATTTTCTTTATTCATTTATCTGATGTTAGACACTTAGGTTGATTCCATATCTTTGCTATTGTGAATTATACTGCAGTAAACATGAGGGTACAGATACCTCTTTGATACACTGATTTTCTTTCCTTTAGATAAATACCCAGTAATGGGATTGCTGGATTGTATGGTAGCTCTATTTTTAGTTTTTAAAGAAATTCCTATACTATATTCCGTAGTGGTTGTACTAATTTACATTCCCACCAACAGTGTATAAAAGTTCTTTTTTCCCTCTACATCTTCAACAGCATCTGTTATTTTTTGTCTTTTTAATAATAATAGCCATTCAAACTAGGGTAAGATTAGATTAGTAATATTGAACTTTTTTATATACCTGTTGACATCTATGAAGACGTATATGTATGTCTTCTTTTGAGAAATATCTTTTCATGTACTTTGTCCACTTTTTAATGGGATTACATGGTTTCTTGCTGTTGAGTTGTTTTAGTTTGTTGTCTTTTTTGGATATTAGTCCCTTGTCAGATGAATAGTTTGCAAATATTTGCTCCCATTCAACAGGTTGTCTTGTCACTCTGGTTATGATTTCTTTTGTTGTGCAGAATCATTTTAGTATATTATAGTCCCATCTGTCTACTTTAGGTTTTGTTTCCTGTGCTTTTGAGATCTTAGTCGTAAAATCTTTGCATAGACCAATATCTTGAAGTATTGTTTTCTCCTAGTAGTATTTTATTTTCAGGTGTTACGTTTAGGTCTTTAATACATTTTGAGTTGATTTTTTTTATATGGTGAGAGATAGAGGTCTAGTTCATTCTTTTGCTTATGGGTATCCAGTTTTCCCAGCACTATTTATTGAAGAGGATGTCCTTTCTCCAGGGTATATTCTTGGCGCCTTTGTTGAAAATAGTTGGCTGTAAATACTTGGATTTGTTTCTGGGTTCTGTATGTTGTTCCACTGGTCTATGTGTCTGTTTCTAATACCAGCACCATGCTAATTTGGTTACTATAGCCTTGTAACATACTTTGAAGTCAGTTAGTGTAACACCTCCAGGTTTGTTCTCTTTGTTCATAATTGCATTGGCTACTCAGGGTTTTTTTTGGTTCCATACAAATTTTAGGATTTCTTTTTTCTTTCTGTGAAAAATGACATTGGTATTTTGATAAGAATTGTGTTGAATATGTAGATTGCCTTCAGTAGTATGGTCATTTTAATAATAATTCTTCCAATTCAAGAGCATGGGATGTCTTTCCATTTGTTTGTGTCGTCTTCAATCTCTTTTCTCTTCTTTTCTTTAGAGACAGGGTCTCACTGTGTCATTCAGGCTGCAGTGCAATGGTGTGATCATAGCTCATTGTAACCTCAAACACCTGGGCTCAAGCAATTCTCCTGCCTTAACCTCCCAAGTAGCTAGGTCTATATAGACATGTGTCACCATACACAGCAATTTTTTTTTTTTTTTTTTTTTTTTTTTTTTTTTTTGAGAGAGAGAGGCTTTTGCTATGTTTTCTGGGCTGGTCTTGAACTCCTGGACTCAAGAGATCCTCCCACCTCAGCCTCCCAAAGTGTTGGGATTACATGCATGAGCAATCACACTCAGCCATCTTCAATTTCTTTCATCAGTGTTTTGTTGTTTTCCTTGCAGAGATCTTTCACCCCTTGGTTGAATTTATTTTAGGTATTTTAAGCTATTGCAAATGAGATTGCCTTCTTGATCTCTTTTTAGCTATTTCATTATTGGTAAATAAAAATGCTACTGATTTTTGTATATTTATTTTGTTTCCTGCAAATTTATTTGATTTGATTATCAAGTCTAAGAGTTTTTTGGTGGAGTTTTCAGATTTTTCTAAATAAAAGATCATGTCATCTGCAAAAAGAAACAGTTCGACTTCCTCTTTTCCAATTTGGATACCTTTTATTTCTTCTCTTGCCTGATTGCTCTGGTGAGGACTTCCAGTATATAAATATAAAACTCACTGGTAGAGGAAACACACAAACAAGGAAGAGAAAGGACTCATGTTACCGCTACAGAAAGCCACCAAACTATGATGACAAGCAATAAAAGAGAAAGAAAGAAACTAAGGACATACAAAACAACAATGAACAAAACTACAGAAATAAGCCTTCACTTACCGATAATAACCTTGAATGTAAACAGATTAAATTATCCACTTATAAAATATAGACTGGCTGAATGGGTCCAAAAATATATGATCCAATTGTATGCTATCTACAAGATAGATACCCATAAAGACACACATATATAGACACACGCCACCCATAAAGACACATATAGACTGAAAGCAAAGGAATTAAAAAAAAATTTCCACACAAATGGAAACCAAAAGGGAGCAGACGTTGCTATGCTTCTATCACATAAAAGAAACTTTATGTCAAAACAGTAAAAAAGAGACAAGGACAGTAGTGAGATAATGATAAAGGGGTAGATTCAGCAAGAGAGTATAATGATTCTAAATACATATGCACCCAACACTGAAGCACCCGGATGTATAAAGCAAACATTATCCAAAGGGAGAGGTAGACTTCAATGCAATAATAGTTTGGGACTTCAACCTCCATCAACACTAGACAGATATTCTAGACAGAAAGTTAACAAAGAAACATTGAATCTAAAATGAACTTAAATTTCACTTTAGATCAAATAGACCTAACAGGCACCTACAGAACATTTTATTCAACAACTACAGAATATACATTCTTCTTCTTGGCACATGAAACATTCTCCAGGTCATATGTTTGATCGCAAAATGAGTCCAACAATTTTTTAAAGATCAAATTTATACCAACTATCTTCTCAGACTACAGTGAATTAAAACTGGAAATTAATAAAAAAAGGAACTTTGGAAACTGCAAATACACAGAAATTAGACAACATTCTCCTGAACCACCACTGGGCCAAGAAAAAAAAATTAAGAAGAATTTTTTTAAATTTTAGATTTTTTTTTATTTCTCCAAATTTGTTATGTATCAGGAGTGACTGAAATAAAAAATATAATTGAGCCCCGTCATCATCACCATCATCATCATGGAAATGGCTTTAAGGGAAAACTGGTCAGATGAATATTATTGCTTCTCATTTTCAACGAGTAAATAGTTGCCACTGATAAATTGATAGCCAGGAGTCTGTCAAGAATGCTCAACATATGTTATATAACACAACACACCCGTTCACGGGGGGGAAAATCCTAGGAAATAACTTATGTGTGGTTCTTGATTTAATCATACAAGACAAGCACAAAAGCACCACCCATGCCTCTGAGAACACTGGACCATGCACCCTTGAGAAAAGCTTTGCCTCCTTCATCACCAGCAATCTTCTTCAGTAGTCAAGCATGTCTGTGTACGTGAGGTCAGTTCCTTTGCGCCCTGACTGCATCATCATGTGGGGGCGAACAGTGTCAAATGGATAGGAAGCCAACCCACCAAGGGCAGTGACAGTTTGTGCGATCATCCAGCTGAGGACAATGTGAGTGTTCTTGGGATCCGGAAGCATTCCGTTTCTAGTGTCATAGATACCGAAGTAGGCAGCTCAGTAGATGGTAATACCCTGCACAGACACGTTAAAGCCTTGGTACAGGCCCTTAATCCCATTAGATTTGCATATCTTAACTAGGCAGTCACCGAGGCCTTGGAATTCCCTTTCGCTCCAGCTTTACCCACATCGGCTGCTAGACGGGTAGGGGCAAAATCAAGAGGGTACACAAAACACAAGGATGTGGCCCCAGCGGCACCGCCTGATGCCAGATTCCCTGCAAAGTAGTGTCAAAACTGGGTCCTCTTGTCCACCCCACCCAGGAAGATCTGCTTGTGTTTATCTTTGAAGGCCAACTTGAGAGCCTGGATGTGGAAGTATCTGATGACATTGGCCAGGTTACTGGGCCAGAAGGACAGGACTCCCCTGCTCCTTGGGAATATGGACCACGCAGTCTATAACGCCCTTGTATTGCTTACCTGCGGTGATCTGTTTGCTGGCATGCTGCAGCAACAGCTTGACCTGGTCGATGGGTGCTATCGCCGTCTTGAAGATGGCTGCGGCCACTCCACCTGCCAGGAAGTCCATGGCGAAGGACACAGAGACATCTGTCATGTTGAAAGAAAAGAGGAGGCAGGCTGCTGCGGGACGGGACTGGGTCGGCAACCGGCTTTGACTTCGGGGCTGCGAGAGAAGAAAATTTTAAAAAATTGAAACGAATAAAAATGGAAACACAACAAGCCCAAACCTATATGTTAAAAGGGAAGTTTATAGAAATAGACATCTACATCAAAAAAGTAGAAAGATTTCAAACAATCTAATGAAGCACTTTAGGAACTAGGAAAGCAAGAACAAACCAAATCCAAAATTAGTGGAAAAAAAGAAATAATAAAGATCAGAGAAGAATTCAACAAAATATAGATGCAATAAACAATATAAAGGTCCAATGAAACAAAAAGTTGGTTGTTCAAAAACAGAAATAAAACTGATAAACCACTAGCTAGACTAATAAGAAAAGAGAAGACCCAAATTTAAAAAATCAGAATGAAAAGGAGATACTAAAACTGATTCCACAGAAATACAAAAGATCATCAGAGATCTTTGACATGAACATATCATATGAACAACTATATGCTAACAAACTAGAAAATCTAGAGGAAATGAATAAATTCCTGGATATATGCAACCTACTAAGATGGAATCTGGAAGAAATAGAAAACCTGAACATACTAATAAGTAATGAGATTAAATCAGTAGTAAAAAGTCTTCCACGACAACAAAAAAGCCCCAGGACCAAATGACTTCACTGCTGAATTCTACCAAGTGTATGAAGAAAAATTAACACCAATTTCCCCCAAAGTATTCCAAAAATTTCAAGAGGATGGAATTCTCCCTAACTCATTCTGTGAGGCTAGCATTACCTTGCTACCAAAACCGGACAAGGACACAACGACAAAAGAAAACTATAAACCAATATCCCTGATGAACATAGATGCAAATATCACCAACAGAATACTAGCAAACTGAATTCAGTAACATATCAAAAAGATAATACACCACAATCAAGTGAAATTTATCCCAAGGATATAAGGATGATTTAACACATGCAAATCAGTAAACATGAAACATCACTGGGACAGACTAAAGGATAAAAACAATATGATCATCTCAATAGACACAGAAAGAGCATTTGTTAGAATTCAGTGTCTCTTCATGACATAAAAAAAAAAACTCTCAACAAACTAGGCATAGAAGGAATATACCTCAGCATAATAAAGGTCATATATGATAAACCCACAGCTAACACCTTACTGAATGGGGAAAAGTCGAAAGCCTTTCCTCTAACAACTAGCACAAGACAAAGATGCCCCTTTTCACCCCATTCCTATCCAGCTGATCCTGGCCAAGCTGGGTTCCTTCAAAATTTTAAAAATACAATACATATCACTATACACCTGCTATAATGGTTATAATTCAAAAGACAAATAAGTTTTGGTAAGGATGTGGAGAAACTAGAACCCTGATAACATTGCTTGTAGGAACAGAAAATAGTACTTTGGAAAACAACTTGGCAGTTTCTTAAAAAGTGAAACTTAACATACAATTCAACAATTCTACTCTTAGGAATTTACCCAAGAGAAAGAAAACATACATCCGCACAAAGACATTTAGATAATAGTTCATGACAGTATTATTCATAATAGCCCCAAACTGAAAAAAACTCAAGTGTCTATCAATTGGTGAATTAATAAACAAAATGTAGAATATTCATATAATGGAACATTACTCAGCCATAAAAAGAATTACGTTCTAATGTATGCCATAGGATGAATGATCTGCGAGTCATTATGCTCATTGAAAGGAGCCAAATTCAAAAGAGTATATATTGTATGTCTCCACTTATATGAAATGTCCAGAATGGACAAACCTATTAAAACAGAAAATTAGACAAGTAGTTACTTATTACCTCAGAGGGTGGGGAAACTTAAGGAAAATGGGAAATAACTGCTAATGCATAAGCAATTTCTTTTGGGGATGATAAATATGCTCTAAAATGGATTGTGGAGATTGCTGCGTAACTCTCTGAACATACTGAAAGCCATTAAACTGTATATTGCAAATAGATCAACACTATGGTACATGAATCGTATCTCAATAAAGCTTTTTTTATTCAAAAATGAAAAATCCAGTAGAAAATGGGAAGCTAAGCTTTAGGATAGCTAACAAGAAGAAACAGAACACAATGGGAAGAGGGTCAGGAGTGAGACAAGGAAGCTGAGCATTATATGTTGGAGTCTGGTGAGCAGAGGGAAGGTCTGGAGTTGGTGGGGTGAATGACTGAGAGGTTCATTCCTGACTCTACCCAGAGCTGAGTGCTTAATGAATATTAGAAGATAATGCTCGATAGCATCATTAGGGGGCAGAAGAACAGTGTCAATACCTGCAACCAGCTGTGACTAACCAGTACCTGCCTGGGTTTTCTGGATTTATATGATCACATAGAGAGAGGGAGGGATCCCTAATGATCAGGGACATTAAATGTTCCATTATTGATGAGAGTGGGATCTCAGTGTGGATTAAATTTGATCCAGATAAATACTGCAAGAAAACTGCCTGAAGTGGGCATAATGATTATCTCATTGATATTCATTCTCTTTCTTCCCCGTTGTGTAGTGACCATGAAGTTTGGGGAGACTGATCTTCAAGGACATGCCCTGAATAGTATCAGTTACTCAAAGTAAACCCATCTCCTTTGCCACAGTACAGAGCTACATCCCATAAAATGTTCTGCTTTTTGCTATAATGGTTCTTGAAAAGTCATATCATTTTCAGACAATTCATTTTTTTCTATGTAAGGCTTTTCCTTTTTACCCCAAAACACACTAAATGAAAATAGAAGTAGTAGGAATAATATATAATTAAAATAATAAATATTATTTTTGACATTGACACATTCAATGTACTCAGACATGTTCAATTTACTCAACACAACATTTTCTAGTCAGACAATTTCATATGAATCTAATCTGAATTTTGAGCAATGTCTAGAAAAACACAAAAAAATGACTTTGCTTATGCATGCCAAATAAAAGGGATAGAAGATTTGCAGCTTTCACAATGCTTAGTATGTTATGAACCTATACTATTTCCACATGTTTCAAAGCTTTCATTTTCTTAGCTTTGATTTTATCCCAAAAGTAATTTTGCATGCTGTGATTTTTCAGTGTAGTTTAAGAGCAAGATCACCAGAGTCCCAAAAGGTTTAACAAGAGATGAAGAAAACGGCACAAAATAAGACAAAGAATAAATCAGTAAACCCTTAGAATATTCTATTTTAAGCCAAACTTGAATTTTGTTTTCAAATTATTGGATTTTAAAATTGTGTAAACTTATTTGAACTGTTATATAAAATTGTCAAGTACCTTGAGTTGGGACTAAATGCATCACAATTTTTCTTTTAAAATGAAAATATATTTTTTGCACTTAGCAACAGAGGTTTCAGGAAGGAATTAGATATTAAACAAGGAATATGTTTTAAGTAATTCAGGAGTAAGTTAATCAAAGCATGACATTTCTCTTATAGGATTTGGTTCAGTGGTTGCCCATTGGGAACCATATGAGTCAGAAAATTCATACGATGGTTAGAGAAGGGTTCCCTCTCTTCATAATTGTGGACATAAAGTATCCAGTTCTGTGGGTACTGGTACCATTTTGTGACCATGTCAGGGAGATAGATTGCTTTGGGTTGAGGCCTATACGACAGGCAGAATGAAGAGGCTGAAAGAATCTATGGCTTTGAGGATGTGATTTAGCTGCCAAATTAAACTAAACAGAAAAATCATGTTTCTTGAGTTTCTAGTTATGTCTCTGCAGCTTACAGTTTGTTACAGCAAACTGATCTGGGAGTTTTTTTTATACATTTCAACCAAAAGTGTCGTAAAATGGGTTTTTTGTTTCCAAAAGTATGGCAGAATACATGTGCAGAGAAATCCTTCCAGGAGTAAGAAAAATAATATTAAGTAAATACTTAAATTTTTTTGGAACATTGCTGAACTGGAAGTAAAGAAATGGAACTAGAGGAAACAAACAATGAGACAGTATGATTCCATGAGGATTAGCTGAGCCCTAGAGCTTGCATTATCCTTGAGAATATCTGCCAATTATTATAGCCTGAAGTCTGGGTTTTAATTGGCAAATGTTTGAAGAACAGAAGCCAAACCAGGTGCTAGAGTAGAGTAGAGAAAGTAGGATCAGAGATACCTGCATGAAACCAGGACCACGCAAAGCGTGACACTCACAGTGGGTAAACAAGAGACAAATGTGACCCACAGCAGGGAAGATGTTCCTTCTCTTTGCATGGAGCAGAAATAAAGAAAATAAGTCCCCCCGAGAGGTCTTAACCACAAGCCATATTCCCATCATTTTGCCACTGAAATTGATATTGCCTAAAAATTTTAAACTAGATATTGAGTTTGAAAGTTGTTAATGCCACAGGTACTATTGTTATGAAGAAATATATTTTATTTGCAGGCCTCAAATAACATATTATGAACTCACAATAAAAATTATTAAAACATATGCAAAGAAACCACCATGAATAAAAAATTTAGCATAAATAACAATTCTAGAAGCAGCTGTACATTAATAAAAATAAAACCCTTCAAAACTTTTGGAACATAGCCAGTAATCTTCATAGGGAAACTTAAAGCCTAAAATGCTTGTATTAGGAAAAAAATCAAAACATGATTACCTAAGCATTTATCTTAAGACGTTAGAAAAAGAAGAGCAAAAGTCAGTCATTCTTCACTTCACTCGATGATGATACATGCTGAGAAATGCATTGCTAGGCAATTTTGTCATTGTGCAACCATCATAGGGTGTACTTACATAAGCCTGGATGATATAGCACACTCACACCTAGGCTATATGGGATAGCCTAGTGCTTGGAGACTACAACCTGTACAGCATGTTACTGTACTCAATGTTGTAGACAATCATACTGCAATGGTATTTGTATATCTATACATATCTAAATACAGAAAAGACACAGTAAAAATACTGTATGAAAGATTTCATTTATTTTTTCTTTTTTTATTATATTTTATATTTTAGGGTACACATGCATAATGTGCAGGTTTGTTACATATGTATACATGTGCCATGTTGGTGTGCTGCACCCATTAACTCATCATGTACATTAGGTATATCTCCTAATGCTATCCCTCCCCCCTTCCCCCCACCCCACAACATGTGTCATATTTTCTTAATCCAGTCTGTCATTGATGGACATTTGGGTTGGTTCCAAGTCTTTGCTATTGTGAATAGTGCCGCAATAAACAGACGTGTGCATGTGTCTTTAGAGCAGCATGATTTACAATCCTTTGGGTATATACCCAGTAATGGGATGGTTGGGTAATTTATAGATTCAATGCCATCTCCATCAAGCTACCAATGACTGTCTTCATAGAACTGGAAAAAACTACTTTAAAGTTCATATGGAACCAAAAAAGAGCCCGCATTGCCAAGACAATCCTAAGCCAAAGGAACAAAGCTGGAGGCATCAGGCTACCTGACTTCAAACTATACTACAAGGCTACTGTATAAAAGATTTTAAAATACTACACTTGTTTAGGGCACTTACCACTAATAGAGCTTGCAGGACTGGAAGTTTCTCTGGATGAGTCAATGAGTGAGTGGTGAATGAATGTGAAGGCCTAGGACATTACTGTATACCACTTTATAAACACAGTACACTTAGGCTACACTAAATTTATTTTTAAATATTTTTCTTCAATAATAAATGAATCTTAGCTTACTGTGACTTTTTTACTTTATCAATTTTAAATTATTTTAACCTTTTACTCTTTTGTAGTAACAATTAGCTTAAAACACAAACACATTGCACAGTTGTACAAACATACTTTTCTTCATATTTTATTCTATAAGCTTTTTTCTGTTCAAAAATTTTCTGGTTTACTTTTGTAACTTTTTTGTTAACTAAGACACAAACATTCACATTAGCCTAGCCTATGCAGGGTCAGAATGATCAATATCACTGTCTTACACCTCCATATCTTGTCCCATCGGAAGGTCTTCAGGGCAATAACATGCATGACAGGGCAAGAATTGTCATCTCCTGTGATAACAATGCTTTCTGGAACACCTCCTGAAGGACCTACCTGAGGCTGTTTTACAGTTAATGTTTTTTTCATAAGTAGAAGGAATATGCTCTAAAATAGTAATAAAAAATATAGTACAGTAAACACATAAACCAGTAACATAGTCCTTTATCACCAAGTATCATGTTCTACACATCATTGCATGTGCTATACTCGTACATGACTGGCAGCAAAGTGGGTTTGTTTACACTAGCATCACCACAAACGTGTGAGTAATGTGTTATGTTACAATGCTAAGAAGTCACTGTGGGAAAGGAATTTTTCAGCTCTATTATAATATTATGGAGGGCATCATATATGCACTCTGTTGTTGACTGAAATGTCATTATGTATCGCACAATTGTAAACCTAGAAAATGTAGAAGTAAGAAGAAATAAAATAATAGAGACAAGAGCAGAAAAGCATAAAGTAAAAAACTTCATACTACAAAATCAAAAATGATTATTTGAAAAACTAATGATATTGACAAACCTCAGGCAAGATCGATTAAGGAAACAAAAGAGACAGCACAAAAGAACAGGAATGAATAAGAAGGTGTAACTAAAGAGGCGGCAGAGATCAAAATTACAAGAAAATATAAGTAATTTTAATGTTAACGCATTTGAAAAATTAAGTGAAATGAACAAAATACTTTTAAAAGTTACCAAAATTGACTCAAAATTAGTCAAGAAATAAAAATCCTAAGGTTATCTGTAGTACATAATTTTCCCTTGAGAAAAACAGCAGATCCATGCAGTTTTACAGGAGCATTCAAAGAAACGTTCAAAGAAAGGTAACTCCAAACCTGAACCTCCAGTTAACAGAATAAAAGGGAAGGTTTTCCAATTCAGCTTACATATTTAATGTATTTTATTATCAAAGGTAAAGAGAGTAAAAGAAAGGAGAAAAACAGGCCAACCTTATTTATTAATGCAAGGACAAAAAAGAATTCTTTTTTTTTTTTTTTTTGAGATGGAGTTTTGCTCTTTGCTCCTAGGCTGGAGTACAACGGCATGATCTCCGCTCACTGCCACCTCTGCCTCCTGGGTTCAAGTCATTCTCCTGGCTCAGCCTCTTGAGTAGCTGGGATTACAGGTGCCTGCCACCACGCCTGGCTAAGTTTTATATTTTTAGTAGAGATGGGGTTTCCCCACGTTGGCCGGGCTGGTCTTGAACTCCTGACCTCAGGTGATCCACCCACCTCGGCCTGCCGAAGTGCTGGGATTATAAGCATGAGCCACGGCGTCCGGCCAAAAAAATTCTAAAAAAGGAAAAGTATAAATTGAATTCAGCAATGTAAAAAAGATGATATAACGTTACCAAGTTGGATATAATGTAGCAATGCAATTTTAACATTATAAACATTAGATTTAACATTATAAAATCTGTTAAGTAATATATCATGTTAATATATTAAAGGAGAAAATATTATTTTAATAGGTATAGAATACATAGTTGATAACATTTAATAATCATTTTGATACAAAACCCAATGGACAAGTCATAAAATGAATTTCTTTAACCTGAAAAAGTTATGCATGGAAATTTTATAGCAAACATTATAATCAATGGTGAATCATTATAATCATTCACAATATAACTATTGCTATTAAACATTGGATTAAATATCATAGCCAGTGCAATAAGAAAAAAAAAAGAAATGCTATAAGGATTGGAAAGTTAACTATTATTATTCAGAAACAACATGGTTTTCTACAAAATAGGAAACCTGAAGGAATTCTGCCCGAATTATTATAATTCATCATTTGGGGAAATAATGCAATAAATTTGTTAAGTTTCTGGCAAAGTTACCAGTTATAAGATTAATAACTAGAAGTCAGTGGCATTTTTATATAGCAGCAACAAACAGCTAGAGAAAATTTAAAACGTACTATTTACAATAGTAAAAGGAAAAGAAAAGTACCCAGTAAGATTCTAACAGAAAGTATGTAAAACATGTTTTGTTTGGTTGGTTGGTTTTTGTTTGGGTCATTTTGAGTGTGTTTCTTAAGACAAATCAAACAGAAACCTAGGCTGTCCTTTTAGTGGGGTTTCTAAAGGGAGTAGAGGTAAAATGGATATTTTTAATACAGACTTGCATCCAATCCTTTTTTCTTAAGTCCCACCTGTATCCTACTTCCAGAATAACAGGGGTCAAGAACCCTGAAGCTTTGCAGATTCTTCAATGGCAATTACTGTGCTTCTAAATTTTTCCCACTAATGGCTTTATTCAGATTTCATGGATCTGCTAAATCAGTTACCACACAACCATCCACCATTCAGATTCGACTACCTTCTCCTCTCTCATCCCTTTGCCCTGTAGCATTTCCACTTCCCCAACCACTTTTTCTTCCCTTCAATCCCTTGACAGTTTTTTGAGAGTTTCTGGGAGAATGTGGAGTTGAGTATGTGTGTTTAATTCTCCATTTTTACCACCAGCCCACTCTAATTTTCTACAAGCATATCTCTGAGAGAAATCAGGTATTCACTTGGAAATCAGGTTAATCAAGTATGTATTTGGTAATGGAAGAAAAACCATGCTCTTTTTTTCCCAGCAGGGTTGATTGTTCCTAGAAATTCTAACCAGTGGACAGCAACACACTAATTGGCTTAGCCTATATGCCACCTTTATTTAACCTGGGTTGAGGGTATTACCAGTGACTGAGTCAGGGTCAAGTATAACAAATGGTTCCAGAGGGGATACCAAAATGTTGCTCTTTGGGGCCTGTTTAAATGTAGACTTCCTCTCAGGAGTAGGGTGAGAAGAATCTAAGGCGCCCTACCAGATCCCCCATTAAGCAGAACTTTGATGGTTTTGTGAGGCCAAAATAAACAAAGCATGACAGCAGTGATTTATGCCTTTCCCTCTTCTCATGACTGAGAAGAAAAGATATACAGTAATGTAATGACATGCCTTTTGGACTTCCCCTTTTGCAACTGATGTTTAATATGCACTGGTTGCTACTGCTGTGCTTTCTCAGGTTTTTCATATTACACATGTACCTCAAGGTGATTGTTCACAACTGACATAGTTTTAGAAATACTTTTTAATTATGATTTAAAAGATAATAGTTGTAAGAACTTTACTAATTTAGGCTGTGGATTCTTATCTATAGCTGAACAAAATTACACTCTAATTTCCTTCAAAACTTGTAATTTAGCACAGAATCAAATCTTTCCTTTCATCTTCAGATCTTCTGCCTAGTTTCCAAATCCCTAGAGATCAATCTAATCCTCTAAGGTTCTCTTCCTTTTAACTCTTTCCTTTTTGGGATCTCAGATCATGAACCCTCTTTTCAAAACCTATCGTCGAAGGACTGGCATCAAATCTAGGACAACATTTAAAATGTTGAACAATTGATCTAATGACCACTGACCAAGGAGATTTTGTTTCTATATTCATCACAGGTGCCCCTGTATCCTTGGAAAATACCTTAAGCCCAGCTTTTCTCCCCTTTGTAAATAAAAATTATAGTATTTGTAATCAGTGTCTTTATGCAGGGGAAGCGTGTATAGAAAGAAAAATATATAAAGGTATCAGTGTGTACTATTGTTCCCAGTTTTCTATGGTTAGTACTGAAATGCTATGAAAAAGAGAATAAAATAAAAGTGAAAGGAGAAACAAGAAAAAAGAGACAAGAATGAGAATTATATACAAGAATATAAAGTGATTCTTTTAGAGGGAAATGTAGACATAGATTTCTTCAAGAAGCTTCTGCCCAAATAAGTGATACAGGAAAATCATCATGAAGTATATATAACAAGCTTAATAGAAAACTAACAAAGCAGTGAATAAAAATAGAAGGGAGACTTTGTTATCTCAATTGGAGAAAATGGGAAGTGAGAAGTTTATTGTGTAGAAATAGTATTTTAAACAAGCCTTAAAAAGATATTTTTTAATGTTCAGAAAAGAAATGTCATGCTGCTGTATTTATACCTTAAAAAAATCATCTGCTTGGCTTTTTAAAAATTGAACCTGCTCTTGTTTCAACGTTATATCCCCCTTGAAGCCTTTCCCAATTTCCAAAACACAATTAATTACTCTCCCCTTAAGGTCTCATAGGACTTTGAAGTTACTTGTCTTGTAGCATTGCAGTTAACATTTTCTGTGTTATTCCTCCCCTTAGGACTTGAGCTACTCTAGGAAAAAAAAATATGACTTATTCTTTTAACCCCAGGGCTGAGATCCGTAATACGAATAAAAGAGAATTTTCTTTTTTGTTCTTTTCCACTATGTATTGCCTTTTTAAGGTGGACATTTAACTAGACATTCAAACTTGTTTATGATAATGTCTCTTCACACTTATTTACAAGATATTTATCATTTCTTTTACTTAATTAAGATACTAGCTCTTTCTAAAATTCTAATTCTATTACACCAAATATATATTTTATATAAAATAAAATGGCAATAACATCTATCTGTATTTGGTGATGATGTTTATCTTCCATATAAACAGACAGAATTTCTTTATCAGTGTATTACTATAACAAAGTTAAATGCCTTAGCAGAATTTTTTAAAAGTCACCTGTACCTGACTGCAAGTTGTTTCCATGCAGGACTGCCAATGGCAATACCCTGTTTCAATGAGTAGTTTTCTAAATTTGAGGTATATCTTGTCAGAAACCAGTGGAGAGAAAAAATATAATTATTCCAAACTTTCACAACACAGTTGACTCTTTTACAACCTCCCCTTACCCCCCAAATAATTGTCTAAATGAAAGGAATACAAACAGTAGGGTGGTTTTGTTTTGTTTTGTTTTGTTTTGCTTTGAAATGCTTGAGTTAATCACTCAAGGGAGAAAAAAAGTAAATGACATAGTATAACTCCATTGACACAGGGAGAAAGCACGGGTTAGGCTATAGATCTTAAGATTTCCTGTTTGGTTCCCATTTCAACACTTCTGTCATTAACTGTATACCTTGGTCCATAACATTTTAATCTCTCTTAGACTAAAACATATACAGGACAATATGATAGTCAATCCTCTTTCCAATACTTCTGCTAGTGCTCCCACCTTATAACAAAGCCTTTTTCTATTTCTGTAAACCAAGTACATTGGTTGGGATTAAATCCTGACCCACCCCATAAAGAATTCCAGTCTACACCAAGTAGCATTACGGGGAAGGTCTAGCACGCATGTGTACATAATCACACTCCATGCCCTTAGGGTTGGAAATGTGGTTATATCTGATTATATAAAGCAGCTTTGAGCTGGTGATAGGTTAACATTAAAAGGATTAAGGCTTGCTTTGACATGGGCTGACATACAAAAATTAGATTTAATGCTAACAGCTGGAATGCTCAAGAAAATAAAGAGTAAGTAAGGGAAAGACAAATGGTGTTAAATTAGAGCAAGTGGGTGTTAAAGGCATGCCCAGGATTATTTTCAACTCAGCTTTAAAATGTTTCAGTCAATGTCTAAAAAAGATAGAGTTAGCATCAATTCTCATCAATGATTATAAAATATAGAAAAAAAAGTCTCAGGTGGAAATTTTCATCTTGCAAGGTAAGTATTGTACCATTGCAAACTTTTTTTTTTTAAAGAGAAGTGACTAATCCTGGAGCTTTTAAGTACTTTCAGCTTCACCACACTTGAAAACATGCTAATATTTTAAAATCTAGAAGACCTGTTAAGTCTTAGGAGGCAGATTTATTTTTCTCTCAGCATGTTAGCTAGAAAATTAACTTATAGGTCTGAGCCACACAGGTTAACTTTGATTACAAAGCTTTTGATGGCTGATGTGGAGTGCACCTCAAGGTATATTTGCTGAGCTGCAGGTGGTTGGTAAGAACCAGGACATAGTATCCATAAATTCCTTTTCCCCTATATACCTCTGTGCTCTGTGGACTGCCTGTGTCAGGGTCATAGGACTAAGGGTAGGGCATATTAAAAATGCAATTATTTTGCCTCCACTCCAGACCTACTGAAGCAAAAACTCTGAGAGTGGTGCTTAGGAACAAGCACCCTGAGTGATTCTCATGCTTACCAAAGTTTGAGACCACTGACCTATTTTCTGACTATTCTCAATATTCTCTATACTCGATCTCTCATCTTATTTTTACTGGAAACAAAACAAAACAAACAAACAAACAAAAAAACATACTTGCTAAACATTGTCTTTCACTGGCTTGGGTGGTGGGCATTACTAAAGTTTGAAGTCTTCACTCTAGAAGGTCTGGTAGATGAGATAAACATGAAAACAAAATGTGCCCATGCTGTTGACTTTGCCTGAAGTGCTACCATCATCCCTTCCCCTTACAGCCCTGCTAAATTCCTTCCTTTTCATTCTCAAGACTCAGCTGCTGTAGCTCCTCCTATTGACTCTGAAAGCAGAGATCATTATCTCCTCCTTTGGGCCATTATTTCATATTACTCTGAAATAGACAAACTATAGAAGTGCAATTATAGTGTGACTGAAATTGTCTCCTCTGTAAAACTGCTCACTTGAGGGTAAGAGAAAATTTCTTATTATTTTATCCCCACTTCCTAGGTGACTCTCTGGCACAGAATCAATGTTCCATCATTCTTGGTGAATGAATAAGTGATAAAGAGAGTCCACAGGATTTGGGGAGGTGACTAAATTTTGAAAGCAGCATGAATTGTGGTGAGATACTAAAATTAAATCAAAATACAGTAATCTTCAAAAGTTATAGAGACCCACATTGCCTATACCTAACACTGTATTGGACATTGGTAAATTTGCCCCTTCTATGATAAATTAAAGGGTGAACCTGGGAAGTTCAAGAACAGAAGAAGACAGACGCTTGATTTCCTTCCCTTTGGTGGTTCTGGGGGCTTGGTAAGGGCAATTAATTAGCTGTTGATTAACTCAATTCCTTTAAGAATGCTTATTTTTACTTTCAGCTATTAACATCTTAAAGTCTCTGACAAGTATAAGGATAAAGATTTGTGGGTCTGTGTAATAATTATTTGATGCACATAGCCATGTGCATAAAACATAAAATGTTTTTTATGCTTTTAGAACTGAAAGTCTTTAATATCTTTAATTCCAGATGCTAATCCATCTAGTTTTACAAATTCCTCTATCTCTGGGCTTTACAGACTATAGATTATATTTTATACTAGTAAGTATCATTAAAATGCTGATGAATTATCATGTCACTGATTCTAAGATTTACTTTTTAAAATATTTCACATGGCAGAATTCAGGATTGTCTTAAAACTGATGACGTCTTATTTTAAATGAAATATTGTAGCTTTACTCCTATCAATAGTAACACTAAACAACTACAAGGGATCTCAAATGCTATAGCTAAAGCTTGTAAAATATATAATTAAATGTATACTTAGCACATAAAGAACTTGCTTGTAAGAGAATTGAAAAACAAAATTTAATGAATTTCTGTCTTGTAATAAAGAAGACACAGCACTTTATTTCTTAAGCTATGAAACAGACCTCAAAGTTTAAGGTATATCTTTATCTTTTTCTTTCACACCTGAAGCTATGACTTTGCGAATTGTATGTCTTCAGAAATTAAAGACTGACTGAAAGTTTATTCCAAATCATGCACATAGGGAAGTACTCTCTGGGCTAAGGAATGTAACTTATGTCAGAAATACAAGCATACCTTGGAGATACTGCAGGTTTGGTTCTAGACCACCTCAATAAATTGCAATAAAGGGAGTTACACAATTTTTTTGGTTCCCTAGTGCACATAAAATAAATGTTTATAATATACTGTAGTCTATTAACTGTGCAATAGCATTATGTCTAAAAATAATTTGCATACAGTAATTTAAAAATACTTTATTGCTAAAAAATTCTAACCGTCATCTGAGCCTTCAACAAATTGTAAATTTTTTTGCTGGTGGAGATTCTTGCCTTGATGCTCATAACTGCTGACTGTTCATGGAGGAGGTTGCTGTGGCAATTTCTTAAAATAAGACATCAGTGAAGTTGGCTGCATTGATTGACTTGTTTCACAAAAAAATTTATCTGTAGCATGTGATGCTGTTTTATAGCATTTATTCACAACAGAACTTTCAAAACTGAAGTCAATCCTCTCAAACCCTACCACTGTTTGATTATAAGTTCATGTGATATTCTAAATTCTGTTGCCATTTCAACAATGGTCACAGCATCTTCATTAGGAGTAGATTCCATCTCAAGAAACCACTTGCCCATCCATAAGAAGCAACTCCTTATCCATTCATGATTTCTTATGAGAATGCAGCAATTAAGTCACATCTTTAGGCTCCACTTTTAATTCTAATGACTTTGCTATTTCCATCAAATCTTCAGTTACTTCTTCCACTGAAGTCTTGAACCCCTCAAAATCATCAATGAGGATTGGAATCAACTTCTTCCAAACTCCTGCAAATGTTGATATTTTTACCTCCTCCCATGAGTCACAAATGTTCTTAATGGCATCTAGAATGGTGAACCTCTTCCAAGAGGTTTTCAATGTACTTTGTCCAAATCCAACAGGTATGGCAGTTATAGTCTTATGAAATGTATTTCTTAAATAATAAGACTTGAAAGTCAAAACTACTACTTGATTCGTGGGCTGCAGAATGGATGTTGTGTTAGCAGGCATGAAAACAACATTCACCTCTTTGTATATCTTCATCAGAGCTCTTTGGTGACCAGGTAAGCAATAATATTTTGAAAGGAGTCTTGTTTTCTGAGCAGTAGGTCTCAACAGTGGGCTTAAAGTATTTGATAAACCATCCTGTAAACAGATTTGCTGTCATCCAGGCTTTGTTGTTCCATTGATAGAACCCAGGCAGAATTGATTTAACATAATCCTTAAGGACTTTAGCATTTTTGGAATGGCAAATGAGCACTGGCTTCCCTTTAAAGTCACCAGTTGCATTAACTCCCAACAAGAGAGGTAGCCTATCCTTTGAAGCTTTTAAGTCAAGCACTGACTTCTCCTTTCTAATAATGACAGTCCTAGATGGTATATTCTTCCAACAGAAGGCTGTTTCAACTCCATTGAAAGCCAGGTTGGCTTTTTGTTAGTTGGCCTTAAAGAAGAAGTAGCTGATTTGTCCAGACCCTCACTCTTAACCTCTGTGCTCTACAGTCCTCTACAGCCATTTCCTGTGAACCAAGGTAGGGAGCAAATTTGATCTGCCTCCAATGATGATGAGGAGGAGGTTGTGACTGGTGAGTTTTTCTCTTTAATGAAGGCAACAGAACACAAGTACAGAACAGGAAAATGAGTGCAGGGCCAGAAAGTGTTTCTTGTCAACCTTTCTTTTCATTTTTAAGCCCATGGAAAGAAACATGATTGTAGTCTTTCTACAAGTAGAGGTATACCCACTGGTTCAAAATATCTTCAGAATGAACACAAATACACATCCTTAAAACTCTTCTGGCTTCAATTTGTGAGAAGGAGCATTATGAAGGTAAACAACTTGGCAGTTTTATAAAAAGTACTCAGAAAATAATTCTTTGTGTCTCAATTGTGTACATTTTAAAACTGATGTTGATGAAATATGAAAACAAGTAAATGAGTAAAATTTTGAGACAATCAGCATACTTCTATTTTCTATAAAATAGATACGGTTGACTCAGGCAACACAGTATTGAAGTGCCTGGGTCCACTTATATGCAGAGTTTTTTCAATAAATCTATTGCAAAAATTTTTGGAGATTTGTGACAATTTGGAAAAAAACAGAGGAGTCTTGCAGCCACAAATATTGAAAAAATTAAGAAAAAGTTAGATATGTCGTGAATGCATAAAATGTTAGTAAATATTATTCTACTAGTCACTTACTACCCTAAAACATACACAGATCTTATATTAAAAAGTCAGATTTATCAAAACTTATGCACATACAGCCTCACAGGGTGCCTTTTGCAGTTGAGAGAAATGTAAACAAATGTAAAGATGCAGCATTAAATCATAATTACATAAATTAGCTGTAGTATATACTCTACTACTGTAATAACTTCATAGCCATCTCCTCTTGCCACTGTGGTGAGCTCAAGGGTTGTATCTGCTTAAAACACCATGTGATGCTAATCATCTCCACATGAGCGGTTCATCTTTCCAGTAAACTGCATATCCCAATAAAAAGTGATCCCTCACAGTTTTTGCATATTTTTAAATTGTGGTTAGTGTAATACCATAAACCTTGAATAATGCCGTGGGACTAATATAAAGTGCCACTAGTGATGCTGGTAGTGCTCCCAGGAAGCAGAGAAAAGTGGCATTATAAGAAAATGTTGAATTGCTTGATATAGATACCATAGATTAAGGTCTGCCCTTTTGGTTGCCAGCCAATTCAAGATAAATCCAGCAAAAGAACCACCGTAAGAAAAAGAAGAAGAAGAGGAGGAGGAGGAGGAGGAGGAGGAGGAGAAGAAGAAGAAGAAGAGAAGAATAAGAAGAAGAAGGAGGAGGAGGAGGAGAGGAAGGAGGAGGAGGGGAGAGGAGGAGGATGGCGCGGCGGCAGGAGGAGGAGGAGGGAGGAGGAGAGCACTTGTGAAACTGTCACTGCAGCTATGCCAACAGCATAACAACTTTGCACTTTTTGTGAAGTATTTTTTATCTCGTTTTGAAAATGCAGCTTTTATGTGGGTGCAGCGTTGTTATAAGAAAGGCATACCTATCGGCTCAAATATGATTCAAGACAAAGTAAGGTCATTATATGAGAAAAATGGAAAATAAAGTGAAGGATCTAAATCTAGAGAGTTTAATGTCAGCAAGGGATGGTTTGATAATTAAAAAAAAAAAGGTTTTAAAATATGAAGATAACAGGAGAAGCAACTTCTGCTGACCAAGAGGCTGCAGATGAGTTCCTAGAAACATTAAGAAAATCATTAAGGAGAAAAGGTATTTGCTTGAACCCATTTTTAATGCAGACTAAAGTGCCCTATTTTGAAAAAAATGCCATGAAGGACATTAATTAGTAAGGAAGACAAGTGAGCACCAGGATTGAAGGCAGGAATGGATAGGCTAACTCTACTGTTTTATGCAAATACAGTCAGGTTCATGATCAGGACTGCCTTTACCTATAAAGCTGCTAACCCCCAAGATTTGAAGGGAAAAGATGAACATCAACTGCTAGTCTTTTGTTTGTATAACAATAAGGCCTTCACACTGAGAACCTTTTTCTGGATTGGTTCCATTGATGTTTTTTCCTGAAGTCAAGAAGCACCTTGCCAGTAGGAGATTACCTTTTAAAGTTCTTTGATAGGGGACAAATTGAACAATGCCCCTGGTCACCCAGAACCCCATGAGTTCAATGCCAAAGGCATCAAAGTGGTCTACTCACCCCCCAAACACAACATCTCTAAATCCAGGGGGTCATAAGGACCTTTAAGGCTCATTACACACAGTACTCTATGGGGAAAGGATTATCAACACTGTGGAAGAGAACCCTGACATGGAGAACATCGTGAAAGTTTGGAAAGATTACACCATTGAGGATGCCATTGTTATTATAGAAAAAACATAAAAGCCATCAAACCTGAAACAATAAATTCCTGGTGAAGAAAACTGCATCCAGATGTTGTACATGACTTCACAGGATTTATCACAGAGCCAATCAAGGAAATCATGAAAGCGATTGTGGACACGACAAAAAAAGGTTGGGGGGAAGGGTTTCAAGATATAGATCTTGAAGAAAATCAAGAGCTAATAGATATCACACTAGAGGAATTAAAAGATGATTTGATGGAGATGAGTGCTTCCAAACCTGTGACAGATTATGAGGAAGAAGATAGAGAAGGAGCAATGCCAGGAAATAAATTGACATTAGACAATCTGGCAGAAGGGTTCCGATTATTCAAGACTGTTTTTGACTTCTTTTACAGCCTAGACCCTTCTTATGATAGAGGCACTGAGACTAAAATAAATGGTTGAAGAAGGATTGGTACCAGATGGAAACATTTTAGAGAAATGAAAAGCAAACAAGTTAGACAGAAATTACAAAGGATTTCTGTAAAGTTACACTGAATGTGACCTGCCTGTCTTGCCTCCTCTTTCACCTCTTTCATGTCTTCCGCCTCCACCACTACTGAGACAGTGAGATCAACCTCTCCTTCTCTTTCTCCTTTTCAGCCTAGTCAACATGATGACAAGGATGAAGGCCTTTATGATGATCCATATCCACTCAATAAATGTAAATATATTTTTCTTTTCCTTACGATTTTCTTTCTTTTTATGATTTTCTTAATAACATTCTCTTTTCTCTAGCTTACTTTATTGTAAGAATACAGTGTATAATACATATAGCACACAAAATATGTCTTAATCCAACTATTTATGTTATTGGTAAGGCTTGTAGTCAATAGCAGGCTATTAAAGTTTTTGGGAAGTCAAAAGTTATATGTGAATTTTTGACTGCACAGGGTGTGGTGTTGGCGCTCCTAACCCCACGTTGTTCCAGGCTCAACTGTACTCTATACACTACCTCATCTAAGAAGACCTTCCAGATTTTTCCAAATAGAATTAACTTTGTTCTCCTTTCTGATTCTCATAAAATTTGGTTGTATGCTCATTTCAGCCTTCCCAGTATTAATTATTTGGATATCTATATCCCCTAAAAGATTGCGAGTTCCAGGAGACGGGATGTCTGTTTAATAATAATGATAATAATTATTACAACTGACATTTAAATATTATAAAGTTTACAAACAATGCCTACATACATTTTCTCATTTTTTCTTTTTTCCTCACATGAGCCTTGTAATAGCTTTGCATTTTTTTTCAGCACTGCATATAATACTTTGCATATAGTAGGCTTTCAAAAATATTTTGGGGCTTAATTAAAATTAAAACTGGATTGTGTGGGTTGAATTAAAATGCTGCCAATTCTCTGAATTTTATGTCCTGTAAAGCAATTAAGAGAGGGAAAGAAGATTTTGAATAATTTCACTTTTCATTTGTATACAACCAATATATCCCTAAAACAAAATTAAGAAAGTATTCATTAGACCGTTAAAATTAATTATGGCAACATCTAAATAGGGCAGGTTTTAAAATATGTATTTATTTATCTACTAGGTCAGAACATCTCTTCTTTTTCCTGCCTCCTTTGTTTGTTCACTTGAGTCTTGGTCAGTATTCTATAAGCTACACATATAGCATGTACATTGAGGAAATGAAAAGTCACACCAGGCTTCAAGAAAGTGATTCTGTTGGTAACCAGGACCAAGCCGTTATGCCCATTCAACCCACTTTCTTTTAGAAGACACAGCTTCTCGTAGCCCTTCGGGGCCTGCTTAAATTCGGACATTTCTCTATTGGAAAATGAACTGAAGTTATCAACCTACATTTCACTACACAGATCACTAGTAACTACAGCTGAATTATAATCTCATATGATAACTATCCCATGAGACAAAAGCTTTCTCACCATTACGCACTCGAAGTAATCAGGTTTTTCTGCCAAGACTCTTCTATTTTCATGAGCAATTTAAAAATCACTTACAACTCAGAAAATAGGTCACCGCTTCTTTCAATTTTGAAGACAGTTGCAAGCAGTGTCTACCCCATGTCAAAAACCATTTCTTATTTTCATGGGACTCAGATTGCCAATGGCTCTCTGGAACAGAAAGGTCATTCAAAAATAAATGGAATGAGAAGGTGGCTAACATAAAGAACTAGAGTTTTTTTAAAATGAAAAACAAAACCTGAGAAGAGTACTTAGAAGCTAAATACTATTAGAATGAGAGGTAAGACTCCTGGAAAAACAATAAAAACAGAATAGAGTTGAGAGACAGAAAGGAAAGCAATGAATTAAGAAATGATTAATGGTGTTTGCATGTAGAGTACATGCAAGAAGAGAAAGAAATAAAATAAATGGTCTTGGAATTCCACCTACAATTCAGACATTTCTCCTGTAGGCATTCAGAATGTATTAAACAAAAGTAAAACTCTGCCAACAATAATGGCTGCGTTTCCACAGTCCTTTGATGGACCAGAGCTTGTTTTAGGGAATAAGGAACGAACGAAGGTTTTTATGCACATGGTGACATGGTCTATTTGTGATTTAGAAGGGCCCCTTCTGGCACATTATAGAAAAATTATTGGAAGGGAAAAATCAGAATAAAGAGTTGTAAGACACTGCAGTATTCTAGAAATGAGAGAAGAGTCGAGAATCCAAAAGTGACATTGAATTACAAGGAGATAACGAAGAGAAAAGACATTAGGAGATAAATTCAATTGAACTCAGTAACTCCTGGGCTAAAGAAAGTAAAAGGGAATAGCATAAAGCTAGGAAGAGAGCTCATTATTTTACAGTGCCTTGGATAGATGGTGGGAGGGGTGTTGACGACATTAATCAGGAAATGGAAGAAAAGAGAAGGAGATAATGCCTTGAGAAGATGAGCATACTCAATGGAGCTGACCTGAACTCAGTTGCAAATCATATCATCCACATGAAGGCAACAGTTGAAATAAAAAGAGTGTCCATAATATATTAGAAGAAGTAACACTTTTAAAAATTTGTGGAAACACATTTATACTAATAGACGGATTGCTGTTACAGTAATTCAATTGATTTCCATTATTCATTAAGTACATAATTAACTTGAGAGGCATTAAGATATAATGGATAGGTATGTCCTGCTTTACCAGCTTAGAGCACAGGAAACTTCTAACATTCAGAATAGTATGACTGAGCACCTTCCCATCCTCCTTATGACAAGAAGGTCTATTTTCCCTCCTCACTACTGAGTTCTAGGGATCTGTCCTTCTTGCTAACCTTCACTGAGAGAAAAATAAAAGCACTTCATTAATCTACCCGAAGCCCCCTTCTTTGCCACACCACACTACTCTGGAAGGCATTAACAGTTATGCACCCTGGGCAGGCCTCCACATGGAGAGAGAAGCCCTTCAGAGGCCTGCCTATCTGCAACAAACTAAGTTGAAGCTTCAGGGCCCCTCACCTTCAAGGGCCCCTGCCATGTCCCTGGAATGGGCCCTAGCAACTTCATATTCTGAATTTTGTATTCTTTTATTTTTAAAGAAGGAACCCAATATGTTATAAATTCAGATCCAACAACACCTGAATTGGCCCTTTCCCACCCTCTCACTGCTGCTCTGAGAGCAGCTCCTCCATCCTGGGGAAGGAAGAAGCAGTCTCCTGCCTCTCTGTCCAGTTTATGGTTGTGCCATAAGATGGTAGACCTGGGATTCTCAGGTACAACTCTTCAGTGACAGCAGTGGAGTTTAATCATGGACAAATGCAGGAAGTATGCATGGTCCTCACCTAAGATGCTTAAATTATTGCACATGAGCTGTGATCTGATGCAGTGTTTCCCACATCACCCCAGACTCTGATATGAGTGCTAGGCACCAGTTCCAGCTTTTTCTCTTCCAGAAGGGTTCCCCTAAGAGTCTTCTGTCGTTCTTACTGCCAACTGGTCTCAAACTAGGACACCTCAGCAACCAGGCATTGTAGTGACATTGAAACTCAGAGCTTCAGGGTCTCCTTCCCATTTCTCCCCAAAGTCTCCTTGGCCTTTATGCAAATTTGAGCAACTTATTCATCACCAGAAACCTCCAAGTGGAATATTTTTAAGGCAGAAAGCCAGGCACCACCTGCCTTCAGAGCTAAAGTTCCATGTCTTACAAGCCTAAGAGGGAAAATGATACTTTAACACCTTTCCTTCACAAAAAAAGTGATGCCCATTTCATTCATATAATTGAAATGGGCCATTAAATTTTTTTCCAGAACAAAAAAAAGGCAGCTTCCATAATATATTTTTCTAGATAGATGTACATATATTTTGCAAACTTTAAATAGCCTCATCTCATTCTCTTTGTTTTTTTTTCTCTCTCTCTCTCACACCACACCTTGTACCATTAAAATTCTGCTTAATTATATTTCCCTCAAAATAAATAAAATATTTATTTAGAAACGTACCTGATACAAACTAGTGTTATCCACTACCCAGGGCAAGGCTTTATGGTTCTGGGACTTACAGGATCACCTTGAACTCCTAAAATATTGCTTGATTTTATCAAATACACAGTGGAAATCTCTAGTTGTGAATATACTGAAAATAGCCCTTTCAATGCTTCTGTGAACCTAATGGAACCTAAACTGAAAGCTACCACCTTGATTTAAACTTTGAAGGAATGTGAATAATTAAGGAGGCATATTCAGGATTTAACTATTTCAGAAGGATAAATGTCTCACATATGAACTTGTCTTCTAATTCAATTAACTTAAATGATGTAAGAGTTCATGTTTCACTGAAATACGATTTTTTTCCCCACTATTTTGTTTTTTCTGGAAAAAAATGCAAAATTTTGCAATATTCTGCTTTTAGAAAATGAATCCAGCAGCAATATTATCTTTTATTTTCTACCTTTAAAAAACCAAGTTGGAGTTTGTTTTACACATTATTTTAAAACTTGGGGATAAGTAAACTTTTAAATAGGATATCAAAAGACAGCAAAATCTGTAAGAATGTTTTAAAAATGAGAAGTGAGGGGGAGACTAACTCTACGAACTATTAAAACATGTTGTAACGTTAAATCAGGAGTAGTGTGAAGAGGCGAGGACGACCAGGATCGACCAAAGCCTGCGTCCGGCAACTATGCCCTGCCGCCATCACCCCCACCATGCCCAAGAGAAGGGCTGAAGGGGATGCTAAAGGAGATAAAGTCAAGGTGAGGGACGAACGACAGGGAAGATCTGCGAGGTTGTCTGCTAAACCTGCTCCTCCAAAGCCAGAGCCCAAGCCTAAGAAAGCCCCTGAAAAGAAGGTAGAGAAGGTACCCCATGGGAAAAAGGGAAAAGCTAATGCTGGCAAGGAGGGGAATAACCCTGCAGAAAATGGAGATACCAAACAGACCAGGCACAGAAAGCCGAAGGTGCTGGAGATGCCAGGGGAAGTGTATGCATTTTTGATAACTGGGTACTTCTGGTGACTGTACAGTTTGAAATACTATTTTCATCAAGTTTTATAAAAATGCAGAATTTTGTTTTTTAAAGCTATGTTGTTAGCACACAGAACACTTCATTGTTGTTTTGCAGGGAAGGGGCATATGTCACTAATAGAGTGTCTTCGAAGCTGGATTGATGTGGGGAAAACACTTTTGCCTTCTAGTTTTGAGAGACTTCCTCTTGGCTTCCAGGAGGAAGGATTCCCTGACTTTGACACACATGGCCACCTTGGCACAAAACCTTGTGGTATGGAAAACAAATTCGTTTTATGTCCTCTCCTCCTTTTCCACCTTTCAGCATAGACTTAACTCCCTTAAACCCAGACATCTGCTGGGACCTGACCCCCAGTAGTTGGTTATCGGTGTGTCAGGCAATCTGGACTTTCCAGTGATGCCACTGAAATGGCACCCCTCAAAAGATTAGTGGTTCTATTTCTAGATTGTAGAGCTTCAGATAAATTCTGCCATTTTCATTTCACTTCCTGAAAGTCAGGGTCGGCTCATGAAAAGTTGTTAAACAACATGCTGAATATGAAATGTCAACCCTCGCTCTAAACTTTCCCTGTTCAGAGCATCAGATGAAGGCTTCTTTGGATTTTATAGTGGCTTTCTGATTTTTGGTAGTCCATTGAAGAAAGGAGTTTGAAAGTTGTTGTATACTGTTAGAGATTGCCTACCCATGTCCTGCCTGAAATACCATGATAGTTTATGGAAAGTATCTTTAATAAAGCTGGATGCAGTTTGGCTTGAAAAAAAAAAGTTAAATCAGTGTGACAGTAACAAAAGCATATTATTAATTAAATACATATTGGCTATTATTTTCAATGATATTGTTATTATAAAGACTTCTTATATCATCCCCATCCCCTGAAGCAGCGGTTAGTCACCTAAGGTATCTGAGTCTCCCTTGTCAGAATTCTCAGTTTACCGGATTGCATATTTGCTTTTACTCAGGAATAAAAGCTTGAGTGGCCGCCTCTGACTCAGCTCTGGTCACGTGTCCACAGGAGACTCTCTTGCTAGCATCCCCTCGAACTCCTAAAATATTACTTGATTTTATCAAATACACAGTGGAAATCTCTAGTTGTGAATATATTGAACATAGCCTTTTTGATGCTTCTGTGAACCTAGGGAACCTGAAGTGAAAGCTACCACCTTGATTTAAGTCTCTGGTGTAAAATTCTTTTGCAGTTCTCCTGGGGAAATTCACTTTTGGAGGAATTGCTTTTGCTTCTGTATGAGTCCCTCAGCTCTGTCATGTTATCACTGATCTGTTTGCCTCTGCTTTCTGTGTTCCAGAAACCCTCACTGTCCTGGCCTGCAAGTGGGGTCCTCCTGGATTTCCAGAGTTGCTATGTGTTTTATTTTTAAAATTTATACTGTCATTTCAATGGGATCTGGGAAGAAGGGGAGGGCTCTAAAATGGGGATATAGTCTACTTTGTGGAAGAACTCTTTTATGTTACATAATCAAATCAATTATCTCCCAAAACAAGTTTTTTCTTTGATATTTACTTATATTTTTCTTTGGATAATATTTGGCATTTTGTATCTAATTCTTTAATTAGCTTGATTTTTTTCCAAATATGTAACCTATTATCCTAGTAACATTTATAAAATTATTAATCATTTCCTCTCTTTTCTCTTTAAGAAAACTCATATATGCATGTTTATATGAAAACATGTCTAAAATATAATGACTAAAAAAAGAAGTTGCAGATAAATTAGTTTATGTTTGAAAAAAGGGGAGAGAATTTTTTAGGTCACTATATATTATGCATTATATATACTTGTATATAAATAGAAACATTACGGTAGGCTGGAAATCAAAAACTGTTAATTTCTTTTGGAGAGTAGAAATGGGAGAAAGTCAGAGGTGAGGGAACATAATTTCAGGAGCAGAGAGAGTGTGAACTAAGAGAAACAGCAGCCAACAGGTGGTTGGCAGAAAAAAAGGGCTAGGACCTGCTGATTCTAGTGTTTGCTGAAAAATAAAATCAGCACACATGTTCACGAATTGAACATTTAAAAACATAGCTAACATGTATTGAAATCTTACTATCTGCCAGGTCCTGTTCTCATAGCTTTATATGTACTGATTCATTTACTTCTCATAATAAATGCGGGTAAGTACTACTCATCACAACCGTAAAGACAGGGAAACTGGAGCACAAAGTGATTCGGTAACTTTTCCTGTATATGCTGTATGGCCCAACCAGAACTTGACCCCAGTTGATGTGGTATTAGAGCCCCCCTTAATTGCTATGTTCTATTGCACAGCCTTAACGATCACCTCCTGAGACTGAAGCTTTTCTCACACACTTCTTACAGTCACCAGTGCTCCTAAAAGCAGAACCTTTATTCTAACCACAGAAATGAAAAGCTTCACTTTGAAGAAATGAAATATACTCTAAAGATGAACACTATGTTATTTAAACATTCATCTAAAAGTATAGTCTGGAAATGCAGAGTCAAAAAATATTTGAGAGAAACCTAGAGCAAAGAAAACAAATTCCAACAAAGAGATTTAACTCCCAAGAAAACAGAGTTAATATATAAAATAGAATAAAGTAGCCTAACAAGTCTAATTCCTATTTTCAGAGATACAAGGGGATGTGTTCACACATACTACACAGATTGGAGTTCTTGATTAAAATATGATTACTGAAATTAAAAACGGATTATCTAACAGAATGAACATAAAATATCAAGTTAGTGAATTGAAAGACTAAGGAATTCTCTCAAGATATGATGTGAAGACAACAGCATAAAAGTATGGAAAAAATATTGAAATAGAATCAGAAGTTCTGTGATAGGCAGAATAAAGATTCCTCAACGATGTACCACATCCCGCATCCTAATCCCTAGAACCTGTTTATGTTACCTTACATAGCAAAAGTGACTTTGCACCTGTGAGTAAATTAGGGATCTTGATATGGGGAGATTATCCTTGGATTACTTACATAGGCCCAATGTAACGGCTTACGTAAGTAGGGTGCCTTATGTAGGGTCCTTATACATGAAAGAGCAAGAAGGATCAGAGGCTTAAAACAACACAGATTTATTATCTTAAAGTTCTGTAGTTCAGAAATCTGAAATGGGTTTCACTGGGATAAAATCAAGAAGTTGGCGGGGCTGCATTCCTTTCTGGAGGATTCTCTAGGGGAGGATCCATTTCCTTGCCCCTTCCAGCTTCTAGAGGCTGCCCCCATTCCTTGGCCCTTGGCCTCCATCTTCAAAGCTAGCAACAGGGGGTAGAGTTCTCACATCACATTGTTGACTTTCTCTTTTGACTCCTTCTTCTACATTTACAAACTCTTGGGTCCATCCCAAGAGTCCAAACCAATCTGCCTATTTTAAGGTCAGCTGGTTAGCAACTTTAGTTTCATCTACTATCTTAAATTCCCCTTTGCCACATAAGGTAACACATTCATAGGTTCTGGGAATTAGCACATGGGCATCATTAGGGGACCAATATTATGCCTACTAATCTCACCCCTGCTCCTAACTTTAAATGCCTCCCAGCTTTACAGTGTAGATCATTTCAGGCATCCCCAAACTTCTACCTTTAAACTTTCCAATTCCAATGTACTCTTGGAAGGTGGGGTTTGGTGGGTGGCATAGCGTTGTAGTTTAGCGTACGCAGACAAAAATATACTGGGTGTCCTGTCCAGTGCACTTTTCAGGGTTTTTCAGCCTTTTGTGGGCTTTGAGCTACTTTGCAATTCTGTAAATTGTAGAAAACTAGAAAACTGATAATAATGCAAATGACTTTGTTTATAGAAATGCAAATATTGTCTAGGGGAATACAATTTATTATTGCCCTATAGATATTGACCTAATTTGCCAGTTTGTATTCATTTTTCAAGTCTTAGCATGTCTATGCATTTGTTTTCTCTTTGAATACTCCTTTGAAATGATTTGTAACATTTTATTGATTCCCTCATTAATGAGTTAAATAAAATTTTGCCACCCATTCATAATTACACCCCTTTTAAAGTTTTCCTTTAACAGTAAAAATTTTATTATAAATGTATAGTCACTGGAAAAATTTCTTCAACTCAGATGTCCATAGAAATGTAGTTAACTATTTGTTAAAATTTCTCTGATCTCCTTTACAAGAGATCCCACCTACTCGTTAGGGATGGAGTGGTGAGCAATCTAATTTACCCAAACCAGATTAAAATTTAGTCTTATTCAGTAATATAAACTCAGGTTTAACCCAGTCTTTTCCACTCAATCTCTCAGTTTCCCTCCTACTTCTTTTCACTTCTCTTATGTTTATAGAGAACAGGGTAGGATTATAATGACCTAATTACTTCCTCGCCGGATTCTCAGTGGCTCTGTAGACCACTCTAAGTCTTTATTCCATCTTGCACATGGCCTCCAGCCTAGAGGTCCATGCTAAAACCTCATTTCTCCCCAGCAGTCTCCATGAGGGGCCCAGTGCTTCTCAACTCAGTGTGGACACCATGCAGACACCCAGAGAAGGTTGGGAGAGCCAGCTAGACCCTCTTTTAACCATTATCACACAGTTTGTCTGAGAGGAGGAATGTGGGATTTAAAATGCGTAAAATATGCTTAAGTATTTTTTTTTAAATTTTATGACAACTAGAGATGTTTTAAAGTTTCAATTGAAAAAAGAAAAAAAAAAATCTGGAGCTTTACACCTGAAAGCGTAAATAATGGTTCTTCTAGACAGTGGAATTATGATGGGTTTTAAAGTTCCTTTTCCTTTTCTTTGTTTTCTGATTTTTTAGTAAAGAATATATAAAACTTTTTGTTTAGGATTGCCCTGGCTATTGCAGCTTTTTTTTTTTTTTTTTTTTTTTTTTTTTTTTTTTTTTTTTT
>NW_016809865.1:551538-553567 GCF_001698545.2 Rhinopithecus bieti | reverse complement strand
TTTTTTAGTTCCATATGAATTTTACAGTTTTTTTTCTAATTTCTGTAAAAAAAATGATGCTAGTAATTTGATTGGAAGAGTATTGAATCTATAGATAGCTTTGGGCATTCTGGCCATTTTTAGTGGTATTGATTCTTCCAGTCCACGAGCAGGAAATGTTTTTCTATTTGTGTCATCTATTACTTTTTTCAGCAGTGTTTTGTAATTCTCTTTGTAGAGATCTTTCACCTCCTTGGTTAGATGTATTCCTAGGTATTTTATATATTTCTTGGTTATTATAAAGAGGACTGAGTTCTTGATTTGACTCTCAGCTTGAACGTTAGATTGGAAAAAGAAAATGTGGTAATATATACCATGGGATACTATGCAGCTGCTAAAAAGAATGAAAGGATGTCTTTTGCAGCAACATGGCTGCAGCTGGAGGCTATTATCCTAAGTGAATTAGCATAGGAACAGAAAACCAGATACCACATGTTCTCACTTATACGTGGGAGCTAAACACTGGTTACTCATGGACATACAGATGGCAACAACAGACACTGGGGACTGATAGAGGTAGGAAGTTGGGAGGGAAAGAGTTGAAAAACTACCTATTGAATACCATGCTCATTACCTGGCTGATGGGATCATTTGTACCCCAAACCTCAGCATCATGCAATATATTCATGTACCCTCTGAATCTAAAAGTTAAAGTTATTTACAAAAAAATAAAGTAACAAATCATTTATAAAAAAGAATATATAAAAGTAACAAAAGTCATTCGAAAGCTAGTTACAAAATCGTATGAATAATGTGCCCTCAACATGTTAAAAAAGTGTATAGAAAAAAGGCATAAATAAATTACACTGAGATGTTAACGGTGATTGTTTAAAATCGTTTAAGATTGTGGGCAATGTTTTTGTGTGTATGTATCTACTAAAATGTAGCGATACAACAAAACACTTTCTGATATTGGTTGGACTCAGTTGTTTTGAGCCTGGTGCTAATGAGTCTAGACTTCGGTTGGGTAATAGTCCAGTCCCTTCAGAAATATTGTGTTCCACAGATATTGACTAAATTTCAAAGTATTTAATATGGTCAGGCTTTGTGTCCCCACCTGAATCTCATGTTGAATTATAATTCCCATAATCCTCATAATCCCCACCTGTCAAGGGAGAGACCAGGTGGAGGTAACTGAATCTTGGGGATGGTTTTCCCCATGCTGTTCTTGTGATCGGGAGTGAGTTCTCACGAGATGTGGTGGTTTTGTAAGGGAATCTTCCTACTTCGCTCAGCACTTCTCCTTCTTGTGAAAGAGGTGCCTTGCTTTCTCCTTCACCTTCCGCCATGATTTTAAGTTTCCTGAAGCCTCCCCAGCCATGCTGAACTGTGAGTCAATTAAGCTTATTTCCTTTGTAAATTATCCAGTCTTGGGCAGTTTTTTACAGCAGTATGAAAATGGACTAATACAGTATTTATCAAGGTTCTACAAAGGAACAGAACCAACAGCAGTGTGTGTGTGTGTGTGTGTGTGTGTGTGTGTGTGTGTGTGTGTGTTTATGTATAGAGAGCATCCAAGTCTTCTTATTTAAGCAAGAATGATCATAGTGGTTCGTATTAAATATGGTGTGTGTATATATATGTAGTCTCCAATGCATATACTTAAGTTGAGGAATGGTCTTTCTAGCCATAGCTTAGTAATAATGTTTTAGTTTTGTTGCTACTGCTGCGGTTTCAAATGAGGAATGGATGTAATAGGGATTTTTCTTCCAAAATGCATTAACAGATTTTTTTTTTATTGCAAACCCTCCTTCAATTACTGATATAGGTCTTACTTAGCCATGATCTATCCTCCTTTTAACATGTGTCAGAATTTTATTAGTTAGGTTTTTCGTATCTATGTTCATAACTGAGGTTGGCTTGTGGTTTTCCTTTTTTCTACTACCCTTGTCTAATTAAGGCATGAAGATCATGCTAGCCTTACAGAATAAGGTGAGAAACTTGTCATTATATAATATATATATTATTGTCATTATATAATATATATTAT
>NW_016809865.1:515743-550758 GCF_001698545.2 Rhinopithecus bieti | reverse complement strand
TATATAATCACGGCTATATATATATGTAGAGAGAGAGAGAGAAATTTATTTTTAAAAATTGGCTCACACAATTGTAGGGCTTGAAAGTCCAAAATTTTCAAGGCAGGCCAGCAGGCCAGAGACCCGGGGGAAGAGCTGACATTGCAGTGTCAAGTCCAAAGTCAGTCTGCAGGCAGAATTCCTTTTTTCTTAGGGGACTTCCATCTTTGCTCTTAAACCCTTCAACCAACCGGATGAAGCCTACCCACTTTATGGAGGGTAATCTGCTTTACTCGGTGTCTACTGATTTAAATGTTAATCACATCTTTAAAAAGGCATCCACAGTAAAATCTAGACTGGTGTTCCACTGAACAACTGGACACCATATTCTGGCCAAATTAGTACATAAAATTAACCATCACAATCCCTATCTTTATAATTCTTTCTTACCTCGTTGTAATCTCTCAAAAGATATTCTGCTTCCTTGTTAATGCTAACCCCTCCACATGAGCTCTTGATCTCCCCTGCTTCTGTCTTCTCCAAAAATTTTTCACAATGATTTATTTTTTCCTGTTGTGTTATGAATCACTTCATTCTCACTCATCTCTCCCTCTAGGTAAACATGTTCAAGTCTTCCCTCATTTTAAATAACATTTCCTCATTGTATTACACTCTCTAGCTATTACACTTTGGTCTGCTTAACTTCATTAGCAAATATCTTTTTAAAAATTTATTTATTATTTTGTCTTTTTCTATGATCTGAAGTAATTCATAATCATAGGGATTGTCTGAACCTTACAGGTTTCCTAGAATTCTTCACATGGGACATGAGACTTTGAAAACTAGATCTTTGACTGCCTATTTAATTTCTTCTCTTACAGCTTATTTATTTAGGCTTCTGTTTTGTTTTGCTTGTGTATGAGAGTAAATTTATGTTTTATAAATATATCTGAAATTCTGTTGACTCTAGGGTAAGATACAAACTAATCAAGCTCATTTATACATTGATGGTTACAGCTGTAATGAAGCTCTTATTTAACAATTTTGACACCAAAATATAATAAAAACATATGGAATCTGCTATTGTTCTAGCTTGTCATAGATGTTAACCAAAATCTGGTTTGTATTGAGACAGGAAAACAATTTTTGTATTAGAGAAAACCAAAAAAAAAAACAAAACTTGTTCATTCATTTTAATCTTTTTACAATGGTTGTTTCTTTCGTTTAGTGTTTCTGTTTTTACTGCATCCTTTATTTCCAAGTAGTTTTTATTTCTTTTTATTTTCATTTCCTCTGTTTCATGCTGAGAGCTTATTTCTTGTCTTTTACCCACATCAATACATAAGCTTTTGCTATTTTGTTTCTTGCATTATTTTTTTTCTACCTTAAAGTTATCTGTTTATACTTGTGTTTTCTTTTTCATTTCTCAAAGTTGATTTATTTAACTCTTCTCTATTCAACTTTGGCAATATGTATTTTCTTAAAATTAGACATGTAAAATTTATTGACTGATTTCTAAAATCATCAATTTTATCTTTTTTGTTAAGTTATTGGCAGAATGACAGAGCAGTATTATATTTTAACAGTTCCTTTTCCTCTATAATTTTGGTCATTTTCAGTCTTAATGTGGTTTATTTACATCTTCTCTTTTTTAAATTTTTCAGCCTTGCCTACTTTTATAGGTTTTTTTTCAATGTCTTTTCAAAACACTAGTTTGCGTTTTATTGATGAAATTAACTAGAGTAAGTTTTTATACTTTAATAATCACAATTTATATTTTTTATTAATTCCTTCAGTCCTTTAATTTCTGTTCTTTTCTAATTTGGGGCTTAATTATTGTTCAAAAATTCATAGCTGTCTAATAAATATCTAGGAGTACACCTTCTCCTTTAGGAACTATTTCAAATTCACCCTACTAGGAGTGATACCTGCTACTCTCATCCTTATTTATTTTCCAATAGTTGATATTTTATTTCCTCTTAAGCTCAACAGCTTTTTAGAGTGAGATTTTAAATGTCCAAGAAATTTTTTAAAATATATTCTTTCATTATTAAGTTTAATTTTACTGCACCGTTTTTAGAGATCACAATTCACTGGTATAGTTTTCTCCATTTCACTATTTTCCAAGTATCTTTGGCACATTGTTCTGGATAAATTTCTTATAAACAATATCACAGGACTTTTTTTTTCTAAATTAAGCATAAAAGAATTTAACTCATACACATTATTATTATGTTTGAGCTTATTTGTACAATCTATTTTATATTTTCTACATAGTATTCTTCTCATTGTTCTAATTTGTTTTCTTCTCTTTTGTTATGCAGATAGCATTTTTTCATTTCATTTACATTTCTCTGGTGCAAGTATCATTGGTAAACATTTTCTGTAAAGGGTCTGATAGTAAATACTTTTGTGGATCATACAGTCTCTGTCACAACTACTCAACTCGGTTAGAAAATGAAAGCAGCCATAGAAAATACATAAATGAATAAACATGGCTGTGCTCCAGTAAAACTTCAATTAAAAAAAATTAGGCATTTGGCCTAAGGGCTTGTTTCAGTCGGTCCTAGCTGCCATAACAGAATACCATAGACTAGGTGGCTTAAACAACAAACATATATCTGTTGCAGTTCTGAACGATGGAAGTCCGAAATCAGGGTGCCAGCACAGTCAGGTTCTTGGTGAAAGTCCTCTTCTTGATTATGCTCTTGCACAGCATAATTGGCACAATAATATACAGGGCAGTATCACATCTTTAACAGTTCCTTTAGCTGTATAACGTTGGCTCTTTTTCGTTCCTAATGTGGTTGACTTGTCTCCTCTCTCTTTTTAAATTTTTCAGCCTTCTTACTTTTGAAGTTTTTTTTTTTTTCACGATCTTTTCAAAACACTAGTTTGTAGCAGTGGGAGTCAGGGGGCGGGGGTTATTGACAAAGTTAACTAGAGTCATTTTCTTGGTGCATGCATAGAGAGAGATCTTGCATCTCCTCCTCTTTTTATAAAGGCGTTAACCCTATCATGATGCTCCACCCTCATGATCTCATCTAACCCTAATCACCTCTCAAAAGCACCTCCATCACACTGGGGGTTAGGGTTTCAACATATGAATTTGGAGGGGATGCAAACATTCAACCCATAACACGGCTATTGTTTCCTAGCCCTGCTCTAGTGTTTTGTGTTGTAAGAACAGTTTTAAAGCCGTCTAGCGGAGGGCCTCCCTTCAATTTTCTTTATTGCATTTTTCTGGAAATTCTATTAGGTCATATCTCTGAATCCATTTCTCACATTTACATCTCTTTATTACTGTTACTCCTGAAGCTTTTTCTTTTTGTTAATGGTAGTAGTACATGGACACAATAAAAATCAAACAGTAAAGGAAAAGCAACACCCTCCCATCTTACCACTCAGTCCCTACCTACAGGCTCTAACTCCTCTTTGTGCCGTTTTAAAAAATTTTTTCTGGTCATAAGGCCAAGTAATATGTTTATACCTCTATTCCTTATCTCCCTGATATGAAAGATAGTGATTTAGTTCAATTATGTTACCTTCCTCTATATGACTGTGTTCTTTCCTCTCTTCCCCAAATTTGATATCTGTAACATAGCTTTAGCTCTACTAATAGTTATCTTAATCCAATCAACTTTGGCAGGTTTTTTTAAAAATAGATTTTACTTTTTGGAGCAGTTTTAGGTTCTCAGCAAAAGCAAAACTGAGCATAAGGTACAGAGATTTCTTATATCTCCACTGCAACAGAGTATTTTTTTGTTCCACAGTTTGTGAGAAGGAATATTAATAATCAATTATAATAGTGATCCTAAAACCAAAGATGAAGGGATTATTGTCTTATATTATGCTAATTGTTTAAAATTGCATCTTATTTTCTTTTTAATATTCAGATCATGGCTTTCTTGTTCACCTTTCTTTCTTCTCTCTTTTTGCTTCTGTTTTAGTCTGTTTGGGCTACTATAATAAAATATGAAGTGGGTGGCTTATAAACAACAGAAAATGATTTCTCACAGTTCTGGAGCCTAGGAAGTCCAAGATAAAAGTATCAGTGAATTCCATATCTGGTGAGGCCTCTTGGTTCACAGACAGCTATAGTCTTGCTGTGTCCATAGCAGAAGGAAAAGGTTGCTCTCTGAGCCTCTTTTATAAGGGCACTAATCCCAATCTTGAGGGCACATCGTATCTTCTTATACATGATGCTCTTTTTTTTAAGTACTTTTTTCATCATACCACCTTTTCTCGAGTTCCCTGTCATTTTCCTGAAGATATCTCTCCTGGGAATCTATCTACTTATCCTCTGTTCCTCTCTGCACTGGTTGCTCTTCAGGCCTGTTCTGCAGTTGTTTTCCAAATATCTCTCTTCCCTGTCCTCCTGGGCCAAGGCTTCTGTTTGTGAATTGCATGTTGTCTTCCTCTTGGTCGGTTTGCCCCTAATTTTATTGGACTACATCCTCAAGGGCAATTACATTTTTAACTTCTAAAAGTCTTTTATGCTCTCTAATTGTTCTTTTTCCTAACAACCTTTTATTGACTTTTCTTTGCAATATCCCTAAGAGAATATTTTTTAAGTTCTCAGTCCTTCCTTTTTCTCTACTGCTTCTGTAGTTTGTTTACTTGTTCCTATTGGTCCTCCTTTTCATTAGGTTGCTTTTCTTCAAATATTTGATGATCTTTTGTTGTTCATTCTTATCTATGAATGAGAAGCTTAATTAATTATTTAGTAATCAATTGGTATGGGTTTTCTCTCCCATATGGCAGAGTAGACTGCAGGGGTTATGTAACTGGGTTCAGCTTCACTTTAGGGCACCTGGGCATGGAGCAGGCAGGCTAGCTGGAGTTCCCAGTTGCTAAAACAAGAAGGGATTTTCTGGCTCACGCCTGTAATCCCAGCACTTTGGGAGGTGAAGGTGGGAGGATCACTGAGATCAGGAGTTCAAGACTAGCCTGGCCAACATGGCGAAACCCTGTTTCTACTAGAAATACAAAAATTAGCTGGGTGTGGTGGCACACACCTGTAATCCCAGCTACTCAGGAGGCTGAGGTAGGAGAATGGCTTGAACCTGGAGGGCGGAAGTTGTAGTAAGCCAAGGTCGCGCCACTGCACTCCAGTCTGGGAGACAGAGCGAGACTCCATCTCAAAAAAAAAAAAGAAGGAATTTTCTGTGACAGTGACTATCTTTCGTCTTCCTCTCTCCTGGACAGGGCTTTTTTATTCTTTTAGTTTGACTGCATTTCTCTCTCAGACAGCTGTACTCTCCTTAGAATTCTATTCTAGCTGGTGTATAAGTTTTCTCTGGCCTGTATCTTGAGGATTTTAGCTTTAGGTTAGTGATGCCTTTGCAATTCAGTTGTTAGGGCTCCTGTCCTAATTAAATTATTAATTATCTTTTTATTGCCCAGTACGCTGCACAGTTCCTGGTATTTGTTCACCCTATTTCTTTTCTTTTTTTTTTTTTTTTTGAGACGGAGTCTCGCTCTGTCACCCGGACTGGAGTGCAGTGGCCGGATCTCAGCTCACTGCAAGCTCCGCCTCCCGGGTTTACGCCATTCTCCTGCCTCAGCCTCCCGAGTAGCTGGGACTACAGGAGCCAGCCACCTCTCCCGGCTAGCTTTTGTATTTTTTAGTAGAGACGGGGTTTCACCGTGTTAGCCAGGATGGTCTTGAACTCCTGACCTCGTGATCCGCCCGTCTCGGCCTCCCAAAGTGCTGTGTTCACCCTATTTTTAGAATTTCAGTGGATTTTGTTTTATAGTCTCAGTGGTTTCCTCATGTACATAATATATTTTGGGTTTCCTCAACTCTTGTCAATCCAAACCTGTTGATTTTTTTTTTTTTCTTTGGGTGCACCTCACAATTTCTGGTTTGCTGACAGTGCCTTCTTGCTTGCTAGTGCCAACATGGCTCTACATGACACACAGTCTGTAAATGTAAGGGATCTGGGTCGGTATTTACATAGACATCAAATTCAGTTCCCTGGTTTATTCTTATTGAGGTCGTTTAAGCTAGTCATTTGCTGGGATAGTTTTAATTTCTTACTTCAAGCCACCTTGTTATTAGCCTGTCCTAAAAATGTTACATTGACTTTTTTTTTATGGGAGCAAGTGGTTCATATTTACTGGGCAATCGTACTTTCCAGAAATTGTAGGTGTCTGAACCTTTATATTTGCACATGACTATTGCTCTATGTATAGTTGTATTTTGTGTGTGTAATGAATAAGCCACCAGTCCATGAATTTGCTCTAAATTCTAAGAGCAAAGATGTCTTTACAATGAAACTGGGTGCTTTAGCTTTCCTTTGTAGCCCTTTGTGTCATCATAGACTCCTGAATTATTTCTTCAACATGATAGCCTTCAACCAAATAAACACGTGACACCTACTGACTACACTTATTTTTCCACGTTGGAAAGACCCATCATGATAGAAGGGGATGTTAATAGACTTGCTCAGTGGAGCTTAATAAGTTAGTTCTTGAAAGAGGAACTGAATGGAATGGTAATAACACAGATTCTCAGTAGCTCAATGGCCCTCCCCAGCAGAGAAAAGGCTGACCTCATTTCTGGATCACTCTCTGACATAAATTTCTCAGTCATAGGATATTTCAGAGACTTTTACATGAAATGCAGAAAAACCACATTCCACCCACATTTGGTCTTGACAGAGACTCATGTTGTGACATATATGCTTTTCTATTATGTATACTAGAAAAGAAAAATCTCAGAATGGAAATTTGGGAACTTGCTGGGCTTACCAAAACTGAAAATATAACTGTGGCTGGGTTCTTGTAGAAGTGAGTGATAAAGAAATTGTCTTTTATAAGTTTCAGAAAAGAGATGGTATTTTTATGTGGGTGACCTTTGAGAACCAGCAAATCACTAACAAAGAAGATACCCAAATTCCCCATTTTAAGAATATAGTAGAAGTATAATTTCAAGATTAAAATGCAAGTCCACACATATGTAGCTAAGAACACAAGCCCTCTAAGATGAGCCAAGAAAAAAAATTACTGATGTTTGACTCAGTTAGCTATTCTTTCTGACAGGAGATTAAAGCCGCCTGTGAGATTTCTTTGACTCGTGACTCATTTAATTCGTTTAGACATTGCCAGCAAAGCAAGCTACAACAAAGCAGATCCATCTTAACAAGCTCACTCCTGGCTGTTCTAATAAAGAAAAATAATTGAATTGCTGATTTTGATTTTTCAAAATGCACTCAGCATTTGAGTATTTGGCTTCACACTCCAAATAAACATAGAAATATTTATTACATCATCTTCTTCCCCAGAGTGAATGGGAAAAAAAGCACATGCACAGAATTAGCTCCAGGTAACCTTTAAACTAGTATAGCACTCAAGTATGTTTGCCATGTTTAGTTTATTATAACTGAATTTTTAACTTAAAATCTTACTGTCTTATTTGGAAGAAGCACCAGTTCAAAGCACATGTAGATAAATGAATAATGCTGATGTTAAGCACATTTATTATGAATGTTATTTCTCAAGATGCATCTGCTGCAGCGGAGAAGAATCAGTCCTGGTCAAAGTGAGCAGTAGGTAGAGCTGAAGCAGCAAGCTGGTGGTCAGACATATTTATTCAACCTGAACACTGTTTTTTAAATTTGCATAAACATTTGAAAATCAGGAGACTCCACATAAAAATTCAGACATGTGGTTCCCTTGCAAATTTATAGGAATTAGCAACAGGAAAGCTCATTTCCAATCCTCAGGTGCTAAGTAGCAGTAGATTCCTCCAGTGCTTGCAGTGTGGACACACGCACTTCACCAAGTGGCCTCATTCGTATTTCCTGCCTGATCCGTAACACAGGTTTGGGAACACTGATAAAGACAGTAAAGCATAAAACTTAGAATTAAAAGACCTCTATACTCATTCCACTGTTAGCACCAAGGCAATGCTCATTTGGATGTAGCTAGCATCTAGACAGCTAGATCTTATCCAAATATACTGATGATGGGCTGTGTATCATCTTTAAGAGGCAGCTTTACCACAGCTATGTCCAATGTACAGAAAACTTGTTCAATTAATAACTTAATGCTTTACGACAAAGTGGATGGTCTCTGTATCTTGACTAGGATGGGAGGGGAGAGGGTTATTATTAAAGTTGTATCTAGAACCTGGAACTTTAGATATTATCTAATTTAAACTTCACAATAAGGTCAGAAGGCTGGTGTTTTATAGATAGAAAAGCAAAGTTAAGGAAAATAAGCTTACTTGATGTTAAACAATTACTAAGTGGTAGGGCAGCTATTCAAAACCAAGTCTGTGTGACTGAAAACAAAACAAAACAAAACTACATTTTATCAATTTTACAACATCTCTTTGGAGACATATCCCCTCTCAATAAAATGAGAAGAATGTTAATCCTTTGACTCTCAGAGGTAGGCACTATATTAATGATATCATTTTTATGTTTGTGATTCTATGGGGGGATATTAGCTCATATTACCAATATTTCAAGCTTTAAAATATGGAAAACTTTAAACAGAACCCTTTTATACAACCTCCCAGTGAGCAGTTATCCTCCCTTGTATAAGTTTGGCAGCAGCTATAATAGACAGTCAAATTAACAGTGGCTCAAACACATTAGAAATGTATTTCTTGGAGTTTCATACTTTCTGTGATACCCATGTGCTTGCACATTAATAAATTTGTATGCCTTTGTCCTGTTAAAAAAATGTATTTCTCTTCACATAATAGTCTGAGATTAAGCATTTCACAGCCAGTATTAGAGTTTCAAGTAGTCAGGACTTAAGTTCTTTTTAATCTTGTTCCACTGCCCTAGAGTGATGCTCTCATCCCGTGGTACAAGATGGCTTGCTACCACATTGCACACATTATTTTCACTCATATCTCATTAACAAGAATGTAATGAAATAACTACACCTACATATGAAAGAGTCTGGGGAATGTAGTCATTGTCTAAGGCACCCTGTGCCTCGCTAAAATTTTATTATCATAGAAGGAGGAGGAAACCAGTACTGTGAGACAATGATCCATCTCAGGCACACCCTTTAAAACCTACACATAAAGTACAACCAAACCCACACTTCTCTCTTCTGATGTAGATACCTGTCTCTACTACTAACCAGTTGACTTTTTCTTCTTTCTATTTTTGTGTCACTGTCAAAGTCCTGAGCCTTTTAAAAAGTCCTCCTGTTTTGTGTGATTAAAATTAGGAGATGATGAAAGTATGATTTCATGAATCACATGATTTATTGCCACACCAAGATAATTTTTTTTCTTAGGTTGGCAATGCTTAAAGAGGGAGGGAATAACAAGAACAAATCTCAGAGGAAATACGCTTGATAAACATGGTACATTAACCACATAGTGAGTGAGTTCCAAAATTGTTGAAGTTTAGTGGATCAATTATGATGGAAGCAGATCTCTGTGGAAAGTAAAGTCTAATGAAAGTTTGAGGTGTACCTTTTTGCAAGTGGTTCTTGAGAGAGGCTGGCTTTACCAACAAGGTGGAGGAAGACCACCAAGGTTGTGAAGACATGTAAGTTCCCTCCATGCTAGAGGACAGTGCTGGTGTTGGATGGTGAGGTTTCAGAGATTAGCTCAAAGGCTAACAGGTGTGGCCCTGTCATAGACTGAGCTCTCAGTCTTCAGACAAGTGGCTAACAAGAGTGTAGCCCTGTGGTAGACTGAACTCTTCAAGTGTCTGTCAAACTCTTGGGCTTATATGTATTTTGAAGTCCAACTGTTGAGGTCAATAGCTCATATATGGGGTCTCATAAGGTGTGATATCTCATTCTTGAGGAAAGGGAGAATTCACTCCGAGTTCTTGTCATAGCAAAATATATGTCACTCAATTTGCAAACTACGATCATTTCACAGCTACCTAATACCTCCCTAGCTTAGGTCTTATGTCCATACTTGAGCACATCAGATTTCTTCCTGTTCCATTTGTCAGTGTTTCTGTCTCCCAACTCTGTATATTTTGTGGTGGTATTCTCAATTGGAAATTACTAGCCCCCTATATGTCAACAAGTGTCAGTCTTCCTCCAGGTTAACTTTAAAATATGAATTTGTAATACATCTTTGTGGAGGTAGGATGATTTTCCTAGGCGGGGATTTCTTTTCATATTCAATGGTGTACTATTTTGACTGGAAAGGGCAAAACAGTACATGTTTACATTTCTTTGGTAGTATCAGGTATATAGATATGCACTTAACAAGTAGCAATCAGCTATAGTCGTGATTCTCATGTTTTGTAGAGCCATTGGGTATCTATAAGACAAACAACTATAATAGTCATTATCAACAATTAATCCATAAATTGATCTGTAGATTTAATGCAATCCTAATTAACACCTTATCAAGCTTTTTATTGACGTTGACAAGCTGATTATGAAATTCAAATGAAAATGCCAAGGACTTGTAATAATCAAGACAAACTAAAAAAATTGCAGGACAACTAATACCTAATTTCAAGTCTTATTAAGATACAGTAATCCAGACAATATAGTATTAGCATTAAATAGATCGCTGAAACATAACAGGGAATCCAGAAATAGACTCATACATTTATAGACAACTGTTTTTCTGCAAAGGTGTAAAGGAATTGAGTGGAGAAATGATAGTCTTTTCAGTAAATGGTAATGAAAGAATTGAAATACATATGCAAAAAATGAACACTGATTTACACCTTACATCATATACAAAAAGTAACTCTAAATATAGACTTAAATGATCAAAAGCATGATCCATAAAGGCATAAATTGATAAACTGGGTTTCATGAAAATTTAAAACTTCTGCTCTTCAAAAAACACTGTTAAGAGAATAAAGAAGGCACAGGCTGAGAGAAAAATATTTGCAAATTATATATCTAGTTAAAGCACTTATATCCAGAACATATAAAGAAATCTTGAAACTCAATAATGAGAAAATAACCCAATTCAAAAGGCTGGTGTGTTGGGGGTGGGGGAGATGCTGGGAGAAAGGCAAGCAAAAGATTTGAACATATTCTTCACCAAAGAAAGTGGTATATAGGCTCATGAAAAAATACCAAACACCAATAGTCACTAGGGAAATGCAAATTAAAACCACAATATGATATCATTATGAACCTGTCAGAATGGTTAGTATTTAAAAGTCTACAATACCAAGTATTAGTGAGGATGTGGAACAACTGCTGGTAGAAATATAAAATAGCATACTTTGGAAATTGCTATGTAGTTTCATTAAAAGTTAAGCATATGCTTGCCATATGATTCAGTCATTCTATACCTGGATATTTTTTCCAAAAGAAATGAAATCATATCTCACTTGTACATTAAGGTTCATAGCAGCTTTATTTGTAAGAGCCCCAAACTGCAAACAACTCAAATGTCCATCAAGAGATGAGTGAATAAACAAATTGTGTATAACCATACAATGGAAAGCTATCTGCAACAAAATGAGGTGAGCTATTTATTGATATATGCAACAACTGATGAATTTCAAAATAATTATGCTGGGTGAAAGAAGTCAGACAAAGAGTACATACTATATAAGGGTATTTATATAAAACTCTACAAAATGCAAACTAATGCAGAGTGACAAAAATTAGATCAGTTCTTGCCTGGGATGGAATTAAAGAGAGGGGCTCATCACAAAGAGACAGCAGGAAGAAATATTTTGGAGTGGTGGAACTCTTTTGTATCTTGATTGTTGTGCGGGTGGTTACATATTCTGCTTGTCAAAGCTCACAAAACTATATTGCCTCTAGGATAATATAGCTTAGGATTACCTTTCAATAAATCAATTAATAGGCTCTTGGCATATATCAGAAATAAAATTGATTTTTAATAAAGAAAATGGAATCTAAAATATCCATTAATTTTCCTCATTGTTTTCCTCCATGCTGGGCTATAAGATAACACCAAGTGTACCTGTAGTTAATAAAATTATTCATTGTTTATTTAAAATTCAAAGTTAACTGAATGCCCTAGTTGTTGTTATTTTTGCTCAATCCGGCAACTGCAATATATCTATATGTATATTCTTTCTATCTATCTATCTGTCATTCTGATTGTCTGGTATATGTACCATGTCTGTTTTTAAGCAATTTAACTTTGTTAAGAATCTTCCAAGAAAAACTGTGTGCAAACTATTTCCCCAGGTCATAAAACACAATGATCAGTGATTTAAAGTTATTTGATATAAATCAATCAAGTGCTGGGGGCCAACTACCAAAAATTATTATTTTCGTTTAAAGTAATTAAAGCATTACCATTGGCAATAATAGGCTGTCAGACCAGTTTTCTCTGAGGCCACTGATAGCTCAAGAAAATAAAACATCATTAGCATATATTGCAAAGCAGTTTATACAAAAGTGGGACAAAATCACTAAGCCACAGGGTAACAAAGGAAGAGATTAAAACAAAAACATTTCCCTGTTTTACTCTGCTAAAATTAATGTCTTGTAAACTAAGATAAGATCCTAGGAAATGATTGCTGCTACCCACCTTTCTACTAACAACTCCAGGATACATGTCTATCTTGAGCGAATCGGCAGTTTAAACCAATGCAGAGCTAGGTGTTAACATGGCCTTGGGTTCTGGGGGTACCCAGGGGAGAAACTGAGGTGAGAGCTTCCCCTGGGGCTGGGCAAGAGCCTGAGACCTATGTCAGATTACCCAGCAAGAGGATCAGAACACAAGATTTGGAAAAATCTTGCCCCTCAGGGATCCACTTACTATGGAAAGAAGGTAGTATAAGACCCATATTAAAGTCACTGGCTCCCCACCCCCTAAAAAAGCCAAGAAATTGCTGAGTAGTTATGCTAAGTCCTCTGATTCCTGAGGCTAGAGGAAAAGTTTGGGAACCTGGAGGCTTCTTCTGGTAACTTACCTAGAGACTAGCAACTTGCCTGCCATTGCATTGCCAGCCTGTGTGGTGGAGTGCCACCATCCATCACTTACCGCACTGCCAGGAGCTTAGGTGCTTCATTAGCTAGCCCAGAACATGTTAATGCTGTAAAAACCCTGCTAAGGGCTGGGCACAGTGGCTCACACCTGTAATCCCAGCACTCTGGGAGGTCAAGGTGGGTGGATTGCTTGAGGCCAGGAGTTCGAGACCAGCCTAGATATAGCGAAACCCCGTCTGTACTAAAAATACAAGTAGCCAGGCATGATAGTGCACACCTGTAATCCCAGCTACTTGGGAGAATCACTTGGAGCCAGGAGGTGGAGGTTGCAGTGAGCTGAGATTGTGCCACTGCACTCCAGCCTGGGTGACAGAGCAAGATTCTGTCTCAAACAACAACAACAAACAACAACACCTCCAAAAACTCTGCTAAGGTCCCACAACCCAGAGAGACAAAGATCACTCTGGACAAATACAACATTCCCGGTGAAAGAGAACTGCTATAAGAGAAAGATAAGGGAAAGTGTTCAAGAAGATGCAGGTGATATACACATGCACACATACACATTTTCTGGTGCTAAAACAAGCCATAAGTTTCCTATGAAACAACTTAGCACATGAATTGAAGGAGAGGATGGTCATCACAGAGGTTAAAAAAAAATGGCAAAGAAGACATGCATACAGCCAATAGATCCATGAAAAAATGCTCGTCATCACTGGCCATCAGAGAAATGCAAATCAAAACCACAATGAGATACCATCTTACACCAGTTAGAATGGCAATCATTAAAAGTCAGGAAACAACAGGTGCTGGAGAGGATGTGGAGAAATAGGAACACTTTTACACTGTTGGTGGGATTGTAAACTGGTTCAACCATTGTGGAAAACAGTATGGCGATTCCTCAAGGATCTAGAACTAGAAATACCATATGACCCAGCCATCCCATTACTGGGTATATACCCTAAGGATTATAAATCATGCTGCTATAAAGACACATGCACACGTATGTTTATTGCGGCACTATTCACAATAGCAAAGACTTGGAATCAACCCAAATGTCCATCAGTGACAGACTAGATTAAGAAAATGTGGCACATATACACCATGGAATACTATGCAGCCATAAAAAAGGATGAGTTCATGTCCTTTGTAGGGACATGGATGCAGCTGGAAACCATCATTCTCAGCAAACTATCGCAAGAACAGAAAACCAAACAGCGCATATTCTCAATCATAGGTGGGAACTGATCAATGAGATCACCTGGACNACAATAGCAAAGACTTGGAATCAACCCAAATGTCCATCAGTGACAGACTAGATTAAGAAAATGTGGCACATATACACCATGGAATACTATGCAGCCATAAAAAAGGATGAGTTCATGTCCTTTGTAGGGACATGGATGCAGCTGGAAACCATCATTCTCAGCAAACTATCGCAAGAACAGAAAACCAAACAGCGCATATTCTCAATCATAGGTGGGAACTGATCAATGAGATCACCTGGACTCTGGAAGGTGAACATCACACACCGGGGCCTATTATGGGTAGGGGGGAGAGGGGAGGGATGGCACTGGGAGTTATACTTGATGTAAATGATGAGTTGATGGGTGCTGACGAGTTGGTGGGTGCAGCACACCAACATGGCACAAGTGTACATATGTAACAAACCTGCACGTTGTACACATGTACCCTAGAATTTAAAGTATAAAAAAAAAAAATAGCCTGAAAGACTATAGAAGAAATAGCTCAAAGGACAGTCATGTGAAATCATGATAGAAATCATGAGAGGACAGAGAAGAAGATTTGGGGATAGATTTAGTAGACATAACACGTAGTAGAAATATCTTAGAAAGAAATACATTATAAAACTGATAATATAAGAAAATTTCTGGGGACTGAAGACCCAAGTCTACAGACTAAAAGAAATTACAGAGAAATAGGCAGGGTTAATGAGGAAAGAACACACACTTAGGCATATCCAGGGAAATTTTTGAAGCCCCGGAATAAAATGAAATGGTACAAATTTCCAGCCAGTAAAAGCAAATTATCTACACGAAAAGTGCCAGCACAGGAAAAGAAAATAATAATTCTTGGAATTAAACAAATGTAATGGAAAAGTAGAGTTGAATATCTACATTAAGAAGGGAAGACATGGCCGAGCATGGTGGCTAATGCCTGTAATCCTAACACTTTGGGAGACTGAGGAAGGTGGATCACCTGAGGTCAGGAGTTTGAGACCAGCCTGGCCAACATGGTGAAACCCTGTCTCTACTAAAAGTAAAATTAGCTGGGTGTAGGGGTGCATGCCTGTAATCCCAGCTACTTGGGAGGCTGAGGCAGGAGAATCGCTTGAACCTGGGAAGGTGGAGGTTGCAGTGAGCTGAGATCACGCCATTGCACTCCAGCCTGGGCAACAAGAGCGGAACTCTGTCTCAAAAAGAAAAGAAGGGAAGACATGGCACAAATTGTAAGTTGATCAAATCAGCAGAAATGAGAAAAAGGAAACAGAAGAAACATTGTAAAAAAAAGACATAAAGTAAAATAGAAAACATAAAAGTATGTCAATCATTACATTAAGGAAAAATGGGCTAGTTTATTCCATTAAATATCAGAGATTGTCAAATTTGTTAAAATATAAAATGTAACTGCAAACAACTTAGAACAAAGTGGTTTAAAAAAAAAAGATTAAAACTCAAGAGATAGGAGGTCATGCTTCCTGTTTGTTGGAGAAAGGAGAGGAAGGAAAGCATGAGGAGCTGTTGTGGCCACCAGCGCAGCTCTGCGGAGCCTTACAGAGCCCTGTGGAGCCAGAGGAGCCCAGAGCCCACGCCACCCACCTGCCCTGCTACTCACCACTACTGCCGCATCCTTGGACCTGTTCTCACCATGTGTTAAAGTATGGGGGTTACTGTGAAGTTCTAGGCACGCAGACCTGCCTGCCCCAGGATATTAAAAAGGCATATCAGGAAACTGGCACTGAAGTGCCACCCAGATAATCCTGAAAATAAGGAAGGAGCGCGGAGAAAATTCAAGTAGTGAGGTATATGAGGTGTTACCAGATGCTAGAAAAAAAGAGACATCTATGACAAATATGGCAGAGAAGGATTAAATGGTGGTGGAGACGGTGGAAGTCATTTTGACAGTCTGTTTGAGTTTGGCTTAACATTCCGTCTTCAGGTGAGTTTTTGGCGGAAGGACGCATTTCCATCTGACTTCTTTGAAGGCCCATTTGAGGGCATTTTTGGTGGAGTGGGGGGAGGAGTTGAAGAGATTCCTAAAGAAGCAGAAGCCGAGGGATGGGGCCATTTTTCTCTGCCTTCAGTGTACTTCCATCTTTTGGAATTGGGCTTTGTTCTTTTGGGAGAGGGTTTATTTCATTTTGGTCACTAGGTCATGGAGGCATTATTTCCAAGTCATTTGGTAATAGTGAGATGGGCAACTTCAAATCTATATCAACTCCTGTTAAAATAGTTAATGGCAGAAAAATTAATAGGAAGAGGTTAAGAGAGAGTAGAAGTTGAAGAAGATGGCCAGTTAAAGTCCTTAATAATAAATGGTAAGGAGCAGGTTCCATGCTTGGATAACAAGTACTTCAATGCATGTATATAATGGAAATGTTAAACTCTAAAAAGCACCATTTGAGGATTGACAGTAACATATTTTGAAGACGTTGAATGAACTTGATTTTCAGTATAATTGTACCTAATCTGAAGTATTTATAAATAACTCATCAGAGCTCCTATTTGTCATAGACTTAGGAGTTTATTGTTGGGACCACATAATAGGACCAATTTGCTTTTATCTTTAAAAGTGTTGTAAATCTCTGTATGTACTTTGCTTTTATATTAAACCTACTCCAAGGTGAGTAGTGACTCTCTAGTAATTGTTGAACAAAACTGTACACTAACACCAGCACGGATCTGCTTGTCCATTGTGTCTGAAATGTAAACCAAGTAGTTTCAGCCTGTTATGAAGTTAACATTGCCAGGATGGGCCTTTTATAGAAATAATTTCAATTTTTTCAGTATCTCACAGTGATAGATATGAATGCATTAATGGTAATACATCTCTACCTTAGTATAAATTAAGGGTGTTTTCTAGTCATGCATAAATGCTGGTAACTTAGCAAGTTTTGACAATTGTTTAAATATGTAATGTTAAGCTGAGATTTAAAAAGCAAAGCTGATAAACTAGGTCTTTGCGATTTTATTAAAAATATATAAATGCACATGTGTTTGGTGAAAAAAGATAAACAAAATTAAGCAAATACAAATGAAATGAAAGCAAGAGTGATGGTATACTGTCAGACAAGGGTGATTTATGGTTAAAGGCACTTACGAATAAAGAAGGACATTATGCAATGATTACAGTTTCAGTATGATGGTGACATCGGGTTTTGGTATGCAGAAAAACTACCTGGGTGGAAGACAAAATGAGAAAAATGAAGATGTCCCAAGAATGGTTGGAAAGGAGCAAATGAAGCAAAAGTTATTAACCAGTCAAAGAGAGTAAGATTTTGAGGATGTGGGCCAACATTGCGCAAGAAGAGGTGAAGAAAGTGCAGACAGAATAAAAGAAGGGCCAGAACAGCCTAACAGAAGCTGTTGCCTTCAGAGAATGTACAGTGAGAAATTTTCAAGTCTGGAATGACAAATGTGACAAGTGGTTTATAGGAACAAGAATGCTGAATATTTAAGCATTCTTCACAATCAGTCCCAAACTTCACAATCAGTCCCAAAACTTCAGTGGAAATCAGCCTCACATAATATGGCAGCAAAAATATACAGGCATACCTGTTTTACTGTACTTCACTTTAAGGTTTGTAGTAACCCCAAAGCAATCTAGTCTGTCAACACCATTCTTCCAACAGCATGTGCTCATTTCATGTCTCTGTGTCACATTTGGCAATTCTCACAATATTGCTAACTTTATTTTTATATCTGTTGTGATCTGTGATCAGAGATCTTTGAGGTTATTGTAATTGTTTTGGGGCACCATGAACCATGCCTATGTGACACTGAACAGCACTTTCCCTGTCTCTTTCCCTCTCCTCAGGCCCTCCTATTCCCTGAAATAAACAATAATTTGAAAATAGCTTAATTAATAACCCTACAATAGCTTTGAAGTGTTTATGTAAAAGGAAGCATCTCACTTCTGTCACCTTAAATCAAAAGTTAGAAATGATTAAGCTTAGTGAGGAGGGCATGTTGAAAGCTCAGATAGCCCAAAAGCTAGGCCTCTTGCAACAGTTAGCCAAGTTGTGAATGCAAATGAAAAGTTATTGAAGGAAATTAAAGTGCTATTCCAATGAATACATGAGTGACAAAGTGAAACCACTTTATTGCCATAATAGAGACAATTCAAGTGTTCTGGATAGAAGATTAAACCAGCTACAACATTCCTTTAAGGCAAAACATAATCCAGAACAAGTCCCTAACTTCCTTCAATTCTGTGATGGTTAAGAGAGGTGAAAAGGCTGCAGAAGAAAAGTTGTAAGCTAGCACAGGTTGGTTCATGAGGTTCAAGGAAAGAAGCTATTTCCATAACATAAAAGTGCAAGATGAAGCAGCGAGTGCTGATGGAGAAACTGCAGCAAGTTATCTAGAAGATCTGGCTAAGATCATTGATGAAGGTGGCTCCACTAAACAACAACAACTTTCAATGTAGATAAAACAGCCTCCTCTTGGAAGAAGACACCATCTAGGACTTTCATAGCTAGAGGAGAAAAGTCAATGCCTGGCTTCAAAGCTTCAAAGGACAGGCTGACTCTTGTTAAGAGCTAATATAGCTGGTGACTATAAGTGGCAGCCAATGCTTATTTACTATTCCAAAAATCCTATAGCCCTTAACAATTATGATAAATCTACTCTGCCTGGGTTGTATCAGTGGAACAACAGAGCCTGGATGACAGCACATCTGTTTACAATAAGGTTTACTGAATATTTTAAGCTCACTGTTGAGACCTATTGCTTGGAAAACAAGATTCTTTTCAAAATATTACTGCTTGTTGACAAGATACCTGATCACCCAAAAGTTCTGATGGAGATGTACATGGAGATTAATTGTGTTTTCATGCCTGCTGACACACCATTCATTCTGTAGCCCACAGATCAAAGGGTAGTGCCAATTCTCAAGCCTTATTCTTTAAGAAATACATTTTATAAGGCTATAGCTGCCATACATAGTGATTCCTCTGATGAATATGGGCAAAGTACATTGAAAACCTCCTGGAAAGGATTCACCATTCTAAATGCCATTGAGAACATTTGTGGCTGGGTGCAGTGGCTCATGCTTGTAATTCCACTTTGGAAGGCTGAGGTGGGCAGATTCAAGACCAGCCTGGGCAACATGGCAGAATCCCGGGAGTTCAAGACTAGCCTGGGCAACATGGCAAAACCCCATCTCTATTAAAAATTAGGCAGGTGTGGTTGTGCATACCTGTAATCCCAGATACTCGAGGGGGTGAGGTGGAGGGATCGCCTGAGCCTGGGAGGCAAAGTTTTCAGTGAGCTGAGATCACATCACTGGACTCTAGCCTGAGGGACAGAGTAAGACCCTGTCTCAAAAAAAAAAAAAAAAAAAAAAAAGAATATTCATGCCTCATAGGTGGAAGTCAAAATATCAAATTAACAGGAGTTTGGAAGAAATTGATTCCAACACCCTTCACGGATGATTTTGAGAGGTTTCAGACTTCAGTGGAGGTAGTAGCTAGAGATGTGATGGAAATAGCAAGCGAACTAGAATTAGAAGTGAAGCCTGAAGATTTGACTGAATTGCTGTCATCTTGTGATAAAACTTGAATGAATGAGGAGTTGGTTTTTATAGATGACTAAAGAAAGTAGTTTCTTGAGATAAGATCTACTCCTAGTGAAGATGCTGTGAACATTGTTGAAATAACAACAAAGGACTTAGAATATTACATGAACTTAATTGATAAAGCAATGGCAGGGTTTGAGAGGATTGATTCCAATTTTGAATGAAATGCTATTGTGGGTAAACTGCTATCAAACAGCATTACATGCCGGAGAAATCTCTCATGAAAAGAAGAGTCAAATGATGCAGGAAACTTCACTGTTGTCCTACTTCAAGAAATTGCCACAGCCACCCCAGCCTTCAGCAACCACCATCCTGATCAGTCAGCAGCCATCAACGTGGAGGCAAGACCCTCCACCAGCAAAAAGATTACAACTCACTGAAGGAACAGATGATGGTTAGAATTTTTTAGCAATAAAGTATTTTTAAATTAAGGTACATACATTGCTGTTTTAGACATAATGCTTATTTCCAAAGTATGTATGTAAAGCAAAAATATGAGAAATGCAAGAAGAACTTGATAAAAATACAATTAGAGAATTAAATAGATGTCTCCCAGAGTTAAATGCATCTAGTATACAAAGCAGTAAATTCAATTTACTAGATTTCTCCCACTGATTCAAGAAACGTTTACAAAATCCTATATTTGGCCAAAAAGGAAACCTTGACAAATTAAAGTTGCCAAAAATAAAATAAAGAAAATGCATGTTTTAGGGTTATTTTCTTAATCACACTTCAATAAAATGAGGTATAAATTATAAAAGTTTTAACTTTTGGAAAGTTAATCAATTAATAAAAAAGAAATAAAAAGTGAAATTACCAACTATTGACAAAGCAATGAAGTGGAACAGCAAAAGCTACACTCAAAATGAACTTACTGCTTTAAATGTCTCTGTTATTAAAGGTAAAAGAAAAAAATTAAGAAACTTAGTACTCATCACCAGAAATTGGGAAATGAATAATGAAAGAAACCAAAAAGGATTGGCTTAATATAAATAGAAGCTGAAATTAATAAAGGAGAAAACAAAACAAGCCAAAATAAAGCAGAAAGGATAAATCAATCTGAAAGCTGTTTTATTTTATTTTTTTGAGACCAATAAAGTAGATAAACTCTTTGTGAACCTGATTAAAGAGAGAATGCACATGGAAAACACACACAAAAGTGCATTTGCAAAAATATGCAAGATTAAAAATGAGAAGGAAACAAAAACATAGATACAGGCATGATTCAAAGAATTGTAAGAGATTACTGCTTGCAGTTCCATGGCTACAAATTTGAAAACACAGAGGAAGTGAATGATTTCCTAACAAAATATAAATTACCTTAAATTGCCAATCACTGTAGAAGATGTTGGGCTGGTGACTAAGAATCTATCATGAAAAAAGGCACAAAGACCAGATGGGTTTAATTTTCAAAGAACAGATGATTCCAATGTTATTTAAACATTTCTAGGCTATTGGAAGAAAAAGGGAAGAATCCCCTCAATTCGGAAGCCACATTAATTTTGTTTCTAAGGCCTGATAGGCTATGCTATCTCACTTAAAAATGCATCTCACTCAAAAATGCACATACAAAAAAGTTAAATGTTATCAAATATTTATGCTTCTGTCTCAGCTTAGGTTCTCTAGATAGACTGTAAGGTTTACTGGGGAGTGCTCTCAGGAACAACACCTGTAAGAAAGTAAGAAGTGGAAAAGTAGTGTGGGGAAAGTTAAACTGTAGTACTGCTACAATAGTGACTAGTATCTATCCTATTCCATGGAGAGCTCTGAACCAGTCATAGGCTATTATTCCCTGAGAAGAAACTAAGCCGTGCCATCAGCAGTCCTCAACCTTGCGACAGCTGTGGTACTAAAAGTCTCCTGATGAAGGTGGTATCTGGGCAGCACACTGCAGCATCCATCAGACTTGAGTGACAAGAGTTTCAATTTATATCTGATTACCAGCGTGGTTACCAGTGTGGTTTACTATCAAGAAACTGAGCATTATAAAAATTTTTGTGTCAAACTTTTGAAAATGTATTAAGACCACATAATAATTAGATGCTGAAAAGGTATTGAGGCATTTGTTAATTCATCAGACACTTCTGATACCTCTATAGTTTTGTATAGTGCAGTTTATATGAATACATCATACATCTGACATGGGCATGTGCAGTCTTCTTTTCCTTTCTCTTTCTTTTTTGGCTTTCCTTCTCCCTGTCTACTGATATCAACCCCAGTACAGTAAGCAGAATAAATAACTATAATATACTGGCCCTAAGTAGAAAAAGATTTAAATTGTCCCAGATTTGTTTCAGCAAGAAGCAGTCTGCATTACCAGGTCCCCTTTTACACAGGCATGTGTTAGCGAATTTTTAATTTAATTAAACACATCTTTTTCCAGAGCCATTCTCTAGCCCTCCATTGAACACACCACCAGTATTCCCTGGAGATAGTTAACTCTGACAGGATATAAATGAAAATAAATAAGTGAAAGCCAAAAATATCATCAAAGTGTGATCATGTGTTTAAACAGAAAGTGTACATCTTGATAGGAGGACTCTAAGTGTAGAAGTAAATCAACACCTGTTTGTCAGGGAATTGAAACAGATCCATTCAGAAGTTCCTAGCTAATCCACCTTTATTAATGGCAAATACTCTCCCAACAAACAATCCTCCTCCCCTGCCCATAATAAGAGATTTAAAATTAAAAATCTAATTTTAAAAGTATAAAATTTTGAATTTAAAAAATTTAAAATTTTAAAATTAATAAAGGTATAAAGACTCACACCTGTAATCCTAGCACTTTGGGAGGCCAAGGTGGCCAGATCACCTGAGGTCAGGAGTTCGAGACCAGCCTGGTCAACATGGTGAAACCCCATCTCTACTAAAAATACAAAAACTAGCTGGGTGTGGTGGCAGGCACTGTAATCCCAGCTACTCAGGAGGCTGAGGCAGGAGAATTGCTTGAACCTGGGAGGCGGAGGTTGAAGTGAACCAAGATCATGCCATTGCACTCCAGCCTGGGCAACAAGAGCGAAACTCTGTCTCAAAAAAAAAAAAATAAATAAATAAATAATAAAGATTCAAAATCTTAAGGATGAAAAAAATATAGATTCTAGGACTCTTTCAGACATACCATCACACGTATCTGAAATTAATATGGACCCCTCCCTTTGCAGATCCTGTCTGGTGGCTTTATAGGTGGAGAATCTCAATCGTTGGGAGGACTCAATCCTTCTAAGACTGAGAGGCACATCTGTTCTCAATAATTGTTGGAACTGTGGTTCCTCATCTGTAGGATTCACCAACTCTGGGCACTCACCCACTCTATGGGCACCTCAGAGGCATACTCTCTGAAAGAGAGTAATGGCTGAAAGAGACTTAATGGCTGAGTAGTTTAGAGTTTGGTTCCCTGAGGCACATTTTCACATGCCCCCATCCAGGTGGGGAGCTTTGGAACCATCAGTTACAGTTAGGGAGTGGGACTGGTATCAGCTGTTTCCCATGCACCACCCAGATCCAAAATAATTTCTAGAGTTTGCTCTCTCCCACATTTAAGTTCTAGATAAGACTCCAATTTAGAATTTTATTCTTTATTTGGAGTAATGTTTATTTTCTTGTCACTGCATGGAAATTCAAATATTAATAATAGAAGTTATCTTGATACATATTCATAAGGGAAATGGCCACCCTTTAGTCAGGAGTAGGCCGAGGTGGACTTCCAACACAGCATGACTTAGCATGTTTGGAGCACAGGTGCACAATCCCGCACATTATGCAACCACCTCATGTGAGGTGCATTAGGTAACTACCCACATGAGTTCATGTTTGGCTCATAGCCACTGTTGTCTGTAAAAGGTAAAACTACCCTGCTGATGTGTACGTATGGCTCATTCATTCCCAGAGAGAGAATAAAGCCATGTCAAAACTATCTACAATTCCTTGAGTGTTTTTCCAGCTACTTGCCCACCCGCTCCCCTCGGATCTCAGTTAGAACATGACCATCAGCCTCATGAACAGGATCCTGAGGTGAGTGAGCCTTTGGTCACCACCGATTCCAGGTTGGCCATAAGGCCACAGCCTGGGTCGTGGTACCTGGTGGCAGCTGTGCTGTTTAGATGGGGTTTGGTGGAAACCTGGGTGTCAGTAGATGGGTCCCCCACAAGCATGGAAAAGGCGCTGAAGCTGCTGGAAGCACAGAGCACCGAGAAGGAGTGAACTTTTATTGCTGGAGTTGGATGGGCATTTTGTGCTACGAGAAGTACACACCCAGTCCCTGAGGGATGCAGTGCAGGTAAGGGCCCTTCAGGCACAGGTGGAGCACCTGGAAACCCAGCTACAGAGCTTGGAAAAGGCATTAGAGGCTGCTGTGAATGTAGGCCTGGGTCTATTGTCTCAGTTGGAGATCCCCACTCGGTCTGATACAGAGAAAGAAGAACTCCTGTTGTGGGCTTGCCCAGTGGTCCATCAGAAGGTAGATCATGAACAGCTGTTGGGGCCCCAAGGGAAGGCTCAGGGACCCACGCCCCCCACCATAATGCAACATACTTCATATACTGCCTACACCCCAGCTGAGTTGTGGGAATTAGGCAAGCAGTGCCACCAGCATCCAGGGGAACCTCTGCCTGCCCGGATGCTTCATTTATGAGCCGGATGCTTCATTTATGAGACAAGAGAGCAGAAAGTATCTCCTGTTCTTCCTCTGAGATGGAAAAGCTGGCCTCTATCACAACTCACCCCTCCCTCTGTCAGTGGTTGCAGGTGAGCAGGCAGTTGGCACGAGGACAAGGTGACCACATCCTGACTGAGTGGCTATGGGCAGCCATACAGACTGTGGAACAATGCTAGTGAAATACCTGAAACCGTGAGTAAATGCCAGTCTATGCTGATTTGGTGCAAGTCATTCAGGAGATGGGTATGCAGCAGGTTATGTGTGACCTGAATCCCCGGGGGCCAGGTGATGAATGCTTCACCTATCACACGGGAGAATCGTGTTGGATTCTTCACCCTTGAATGCCTTTGACTCCCTAGCTACTGTCCTCAACCTGTACATAGGCACCACATACATGAAGTGACCGCTGCTATGGGGGCTCTCAGGGAAGCAGAAGGCCATCGGGGGGGGGGGCGAAAGATGCCCCACCCACAGGGGGTCCCACCATAAGAGAAAAGGGGGCACCAAAGAGTGACTCACTCATGGACATGTATAGATTTTAATTGGCAGGGGTTGACTGAGAGAAAATTGATAAGCAACCCAATGAAGTACTCTTAACTTTGTGGAGACAGTTGTCTCTGGAGGAGCAATTCCAGAAAATGCCCAAGAGACAGAAGGACATTGCTGTGTGACCTCATCCCGCCCAGGCGCTTCAGTTCAAAGATGACTTGCTGCAGCCAAGTGGAAATGTAGAGCCTTTTTTGTTTAATTAGGGAACTGGCCAAGGTGCCCAGCTTGGGGGGACACTAAATGACCGGAGGCCACATGGGGAATTAGTGATCCACCAGTCTTCCACCAATGTCCAGTGGATGCTGGTGAATACTGGCACAGATTGCAGCATTGTTTATGGGAACCTGGGTAAGTTTCTGGGCAAATCTGCTTACATTGACAGTTATGACAGCTGGTCAGTGAAAGTGAAACCTGTATCTCTACACCTTGGCATCGTCATTTGGCTCCCTGTTTATTCACTGTGTATGTCTCTCCTGAATACATTCTGGGGGTGAACGTTTAACAAGGTTTGGCAGCTGTCTCATCTATCATGGATTTGATAGACTGCTTGATGGAATTGGAACAATATCGCTATGTGGTAGACTTGGCTAATGCATTCTTCTCCAGAGAGCCAGGAACAGTTTACCTTTTATGGGAGGGCGACAGTGGACTTTCATGGTGTTACCGCAGGGCTATATGCACAGCTGCACCCTATGTCATAATCTCGTTGATGATATTATGTTAACCTCTGATTCTCTTGCAGATTTAGAAGCAGCAATGCCTCTCTTGCCCGGGATTGGGATGGTGTGGCTGAGACCGCCTTACTGACAGCCAGGTGAGCTATTCAGCAGGCACAAGCTCTACAAGTAATTAACCAGGGGCACCTGTTTGAGCTGGATGTGCATGTGGCCACAGATGGTTTTGGCTGAGGCTTGTGGCAATGCACAGAGCACCTGAGAATGCCAGTAGGCTTTTGGTCTCAACTATGGAAAGGAGCTGAGCTCCGGTATTCCTTGATAGAGAAACAGCTAGCAGCTGTATATGCTGCCCTTCAAGCTCATGAGAGCATGACAGGACAGGCTGCAGTCATCATATGGGCAGCTTACCTGATAACAGGATGGATGCGTCTATGGGTAATGACCACCTGGACTGGGATAGCACAGACGTCCACTTTGGCAAAGTGGGGTAAGCTGAGTACAAGTCCCATAGCAGCAGAGTTGCAAGAGGTCTTGAGACATGTAGTCCTAATGCAAGATAAGGCCATGGGGCCTGAGGCACCCCTAGATCCTGAGTCTTCACCATTTAAGAAAGGGTATCCCACTATTCCTGATGGGGCATGGTACACAGTAGCTGAGGTGCTACTGCTGCCTGGACCACTGTTGCAGTCCAACCTAGTACTGACACCATATGGTTTTAAACTGGGTGTGGACAAAGCAGCCAGTGGGCTGAACTCAGAGCAGTGTTGATGGTGATCACCAAGGAGGTGACAGACCCATCTGGGGCCAAGCCATATGGCAAGATCTTTGGGAAATAGGTCATCAGAAAGAGGTAACTATCATGTGTCAGGCCACATGCCTTTGGCCACCCCTGGTAATGATGAGGCAGATGCCTTGGCCAAGGTCAGATGGTCAGAGTCAGCACCAACATGAGATGTGACCTTGTGGCTACACCGGAAACTGGGACATGCAGGGGATAAACTGATACAACAATTCAATAAGTTTTGGGATCTGTCCCTGCCCAAGCAAGACATTTGTGAGGCTTGCCAAAATACCTGGCATATGCTCAGGCATACCCTAAAAAGAGGCAGCTGCCCAGTGTTATACAACAAGTAACAATAGGGTGAGTGCCCTTGACCAGGTGGCAAGTAGACTGCGTCGGGCCGCTGCTGAAGTCACGAGGGTATACACATGCACTAACGGCTGTGGACATGGCCACAGGCCTGTTGTTCAACTACCCTTGCAGGGTGGCCAACCAACAGAACACCATCCAGGCCTTGCAACACTTATGTATGGTTGTCCTCTGGCCACTGAGAGTGATAGGGGAACACGTTTCACTGGACAACAGGTACAATGATGGGCACAGCAAACGGACATAAAGTGGGGATTCCATGTGCCATACAACCCCCAAACTGCGGTATGATTGAGTGATATGACGGGATCTTGAAGAATGGATTACACTTGTGTGTCACACCCCTGTCTTAGCGGAGCTGGAATTCCAGGCTGGACCTAGTGCCCCAAACCTTAAATCAATGGCCACAGAAAGGTGGCTCGGCCCCAGTGGAGACACTGGGCCACCACCCCCATTCAATTGGAGATACATACTAAGGATGACCTCCTCCAACCAGATATGGGGACAAATGGTAACCTGTTATTGCCTGCCCCAACACCCCTGAAGACAGGAACAGAAAACCTGGCTGTGGCCATGGACCCTCCAAGCTCTCCACTGCCAGTGGTTGGCCATAGTAGCTCCCTGGGGGGAGAGCCTAGAGTATGACTTGCATGTCACTTTTCTAGTGTTCAATACATGGCTTCCATGGTTGACTGTTTGTAGGGGAACAGCCAGTGAAGGAACCCTCCTCTGAGGGTCATATGTACTATCTGATGGGCCTATTATGAGCTACGCTGTGACTCTGGCATGGATACAGGACTCAAAGGAACCATGGAGATCCGAGAAGGTGTGGTACCATCGCCCAGGGCAAAAGCCCTTGGTGGCTGCATTGTTATCCAGGGATGGAAAGTTAGCCCATATTTTGCCTGAGGGATATGATTTACCTCTGTTAGTACCTGTGCCTGTTCTGTCATTTCAACTGTAGGTTAACATGCTCCAATTGCATTGTGGACTGAGTCTACACCTATGCTGAGGTGACCAATGTTTCCAACTGTTGGATCTGCACTGCCTTTCCAGCAGCAGCTGCAGACAGCTTGCCCTGGCACATATATCCCACATCTGCAGAGAAGTGGACATGGCTGGATGCTTGGGATCCCATGGCTGATGCCTGGAACACAATGTGGCAAGCTTCGGACAAAGGATACCGCAAGACCCATAACTGGACCATAGCATTCGTGATGAGTGGGGCTGGCTAGTGGGAGAACGTGTAGTACCCCAAGCCAGGCACTGCGGTGCACAGAGCAACATTGGGGTAACAGGATGGGTACCTGTCACGGCCTGTGCAAACATAACACATGTCACCACACCAAAGGTATGGTGGAACAAGTGGCACCACCAAGGTCGGACCCCAATGGACTTTGTGCCCCCTGGGAGCTTATGGGTCTTTGGGGACACAGGGTAGCCTTTCCTATCAGCAAACTAGACTGGACATTGTACCTGGGGGTGGCCTTATGTACCTGCCACTGTTCTCCCCACATTGCCCAGATGCCTGTATAACTGGGAGGCACTGTGCTCTCAGTTTTTGCGAGTGTGACGAGCCTCCTGGTGTTTCTACCCTTTGGCAATGACTATCCCTGGAGCAGGTGTCATAACTGTAGAAGCACAATTTACTACTCTTGCAGAGCACACCACTCAGGCTCTGAATTATACCCGAGTGTCCCTCCTCCTGTTAATGAATGAGGTTGATCAGATCTAAAAGGTGGTGTTGCAAAACCAAATGGCCTTAGACATAACTGCTGCCCAAGGAGCCACCTGTGCCCTTTCAGGAACACAATTTTGTACCTTTATCCCTGACAATCAGCAGAACATAACAGCAGCCCTGTAAAGGGGTCTTACAGGAGATTAAGGTGACTGAGAGCCTTATTGTCAACCCCCTGAAGAGATGGTGGGCATCCCTAGGTTCTGGCCTACATTGGACCCTAATAGTCAAAAGTAGCACAGCTGAGATGCTAGTAGTGAGCGGTTGCTCTCTGTGTTGTTGTGGCTTATGGCTTCAGGGCTCCGCTGTATAGGCACGTGTTCCTGCCTGGAGGACACCCTCAGCCTAGGGGGTATAGTGTAAGGGAAATGGCTGTGCTTTAGTCAGGAGTAGGCTGAGGCAGCCTTCTGGTGCAGCATGACTCAGTGGGTTTGGAGGGCAAGCACACAACCCTGCTCATTATGTAACCACACTACACAAGGCACATTAGGTAACCACTCACATGAGCTCGTGCTTGGCTCAGAGCCACTATTGTCTGTAAAAGGTATACATTATTGTCTGTAAAAGGTATACCCTGCTGATGCTGTACATATGGCTCCCTTTTGCCCAGAGACAGAGTAAAGCCATGTTGAAACTGTCTACAATTCTTGGAGTGTTTTTTCAGCTACCCACCACTTGCCCACCAACTCCCCTCAGATCTCAGTTGGAACCTGAGTGTTGAATCAGAACAAGGGACCAGTTGAATTTCAAGTTTAATGACTACAAGCTAAGTCATCCTGATACACTGTTCTCAAAACAGACATAAGATGCTCAATGTGATCTGAGTAGTTCAGGCCTGACAACTAAGATTCCTTTTCCTCTGGATGGCAACTGAATGGGCATCACTCAGATTTTCTTCTGTAATTTTCCTTTTTCAGTGCTTTCAATTCTGACTAATCCTCCTTTAACTAATCCATATATCAAGCTAAATTAATGTCTGGGCTGAATGTGGTGGCTCACGCTTGTAATCCCAGCACTTTGGAAGGCCAAGGCAGGTGGATTGTTTGAGGCCAGGAGCTTGAGACCAGCCTGGCCAACATGGTGAAACCTCATCTCTACTAAAACTGCAAAAATTAGCCAGGCATGGTGGCACATGCCTGTAGTCCTACCTACTCGGGATGCTGAGGCACGAGAATCACTTGAACCTGGGAGGTGGAGGTTGCGGTGAGCTGAGATCGTGCCACTGCACTCCAGCCTGGGTGACAGAGCAAGACTCTGTCTCAAAAAAAAAATAGTTATTTAATTGATTGATTAATGTCTGTTGGGAAAATTTCAGTAAAATGCTGCTGACTCAATCCTTATCTTAGTATTGATATTATGTGGAACAGAACAAACAGACCTAAAACTGTGTCTGAAATATGCTATTTCTGAAACAAAGTTTTCTTTAAAGAAATCTTAGGAATCAAAGAGAAAAGCAGATCTTGACCTTTTGTTTTGTTGTTTGCTTATTTTTAGAAGAAAAAAGGAAAAGAAAAAAACATCTTGCGAAGTGGACAAGAACCACTTTATTTCAAGCAATCGGGGTAGTCATCTGGTTAGACACAGACGACCAGGCAGGATGAGCTCTTTGGACTCTTCTAACTCTATGTTACATGGCTCATGTGCCAAAAGATACCTCTTCACGTGATGTTCTTCCACTGACAGCGATAACTTTTCTCAAGAAATGTAAATAATTCTGAAGTACAACAGATCTCCAATTCTTTATAAGAAACAGATTTTTTAGATAGAGATAATTAATTTCATATTTTCCATCCATTTGTTGCTATTTTCCCCAAGCCTTTATTTGTTTTCATTTTAATTCTCCACAAATTCTTTGGTGGAAAACTGTAATTACATTTAACTACAGAGAGGTAGTTAGATGATGTATGCATAGATTTTATGTTTTAATGATTCTTTTATCCTCTTGTGAAATCAGAGTTATGTATCTCTATTCAACTGGTCTAATAACCGAGGTCAGTTCAGTTAGGCTGTAATGTTAAAACAACCAAAACCATATTCACTGAATACTTCTCATTAACAACATGATTGCCTTTTGTCTGTATTTTATTCCTTTTAACACAAAACACACGATACACAAATAATATCTAACATTCCCAATTAGAAGAATAATTTTGAGTGGCATTGAATTAAGAAAGAATAATCTAGGTGGAGATTTAGCAGTAGCAACCTGCAAACTTCCCTAATGCAATTTGGCACTAATGAGGATGTATACTTACTATGTGTTCTGGTCTCCAAGAGCAATCCCATCCTAGGAGTGATTCTGTGGCTTTACCTCCACAGCCATAATGAACTAGAGAGTGAGATAATTTTATGAGTCCTGATTACTCAAAACTCATCAGTGGTTGGGTTTTATTTCTCTGTTCAAATTGACCACTTTTCTTTCTACTTATGCAGATGCTTTGTCCTGTCTTTTCATTCAACACCCATTCCTTTCACCCACACTACAAATATAGCAGATTTCTTCTCTTTGGCAGTGGCAGAATTTTTTTATCAGAGCAACTTATGAACAGCAGTCTGCTTGGAACTGGGAATGGTGAGGACAAAACACTCTGTTTTAGTTGTATGTTAATTGAAGGTAGGTTTATTGGGGTGATTGAGCTTATGTTGGAGGATGCTGAAGTAAGATTCCTGAAATCAAGCTAGAAATCAATATTCCTGAAGAGGAATCATATCATACTTTGAGGTGACACTACTGGGGTAGACTATAACTAAAGCTAGGGTTATAGACAAAGGAAAAAAGCATGGAGTATGGTTGATGGGAAGCACAGGATTCTAGTAAATATCTCTGAGTAAGGCGCAAGATATTGTTTCCCATCAATACTACAACTGGGTACTAGACAAGAGAGATACCACAAATAAGGAATTCTAAGCTTCAGTACTGAGAAACATATCTACTTGAGTTTCTTTCTAACATTATCCTAAGGATCTGCCATGAAACTGATGTGCTACAGGGTCCTCTACCCATTTCTAGTAATGACATGCAAATCTGTATATGGTTTCCAAGGTGCTTCCCAAATCATGCTGCATAATTGACACTAAAATAGAAGCTTCCAGTGTTAGAGGGAAATGAAGAGAAGAGGTGCCCTTTCTATATTCCTTTTTCACATGGTTTCCTTCAGTATGAGAGCTTCACCATTAAGATGCTGAAAATGTGCTGCTTTCCTTTCACTTTGCTTGAATATTTCTCTTGCAATGTGTTCAGATCTGTGGCCTAGAAGATATGTCATGGGTCCAACCTGCCTTTCTTTACCTTTTAAGAGGCAATATGATATAAGAGAAATATGTCCTTGGACTGAAAATCAGCAGTACTAATTACCAGTCCTACTTCTACTATTTTTTAAATGTGTAACTTCAAACGAGGCACTTTTACCATTTTAAGCTCCATTTATAAAATGGGAGAGTTAACTAATTCTCTGGTTTGCCAAGGTTTTTTTTTTTCTTTTTTTCTTTTGGGATTAGAAGCCTTATTTGCAAGTGGAATTTTATTTTTAAAAACCCTAACGTATAAAACAGAGCAAAGTGGAATTCCTTAATTTGAAGAGGGTGGGTGGCATGTGGAGCCCTGTTCATATGATCCCATGCTCTCCTCTCCCCTTCCACTGTGTTAGCCTCTGAATCTCTTCTGTGGAACCCAGGAGATGCAAACCCATTTTTAAAAGCACAACTCTGGATGAGCCTTTTGAGTCCTAAATTATGTGATTCAACAATAAGTTACCTCACTCTTCTCTGCTTGGATGCAGAGCATCTGGCTCAATTTCAGTTAGTGTGTGTAATGTCAGAGAAAGGGAAAGTCAGGAAGTACAAACTTTGCAAAGAAGAAAAACACAGCCAGCAGAAAATAGACTTCAAATCTATGTAGGGATGTTTGTTAAACTGGTTTGAATTCCACTGTTACATCTGCTGGCATCACTTACTGGATTTGGATCTATAAACCTAGCTTTGTGGAGTCGAAGCTCTCTCTCAATGTGACAACCTCTCCCTACAGACTCAGACTTGTTCCAGTTCTCTAGCCCTCCTCAATGGAGGAGGAACCCACACTGATAAACCTGCCTTGCCCCTACCTGCCATTTCATCTTGCAGCCTCGAGAACTGTCACCCAGAATCCAGTGACATAACCAATGCCATGTGTCTCCACAGGTCTTCTCTATGGCCAACCAAAGAAAGGGTCAAAAGCAGTATGAGGTGGGCGGATCATTTGAGGTCAGGAGTTTGAAACCAGCCTGGCCAACATGACGAAACCCCATCTCTTCTAAAAATACAAAAAAATTAGCTGGGCATGGTGGGGGTGCCTATAATTCTAGCTACTTGGGAGGCTGAGGTAGGACAATTGCTTGAACCTGAGAGGTAGAGGTTGCAGTGAGCCAAGATTCCACCACTGAACGCCTGCCTACCTGGGCGACACAGTGAGACTCTGTCTCAAAAAAGAAAAAAAAAAAGGTGATGCAAAAAAATCTTGAGCACTGATTATATACCAGTAATTATGCTAAGAGCTTTATTACTATGCATATTGTAAGAACAATCCTGTAAGGTGGTTTTATTATCCCCCTTCTCACTAATGAAGAAACTGAGACTTGGAGTTTTTTTCTTAGAAACAAAGACAATATCTAGCAACCAACAATGAGCCCCAAGCACCTTTGCTGTCTTCTTTGCGGCCCCTGCATTGTTACTTAGGATTGGGACACCAACCTGCTCAGCTGAGACCCAGAAATTCCAACAGACCCTTGTAGCTCTGGTTGACGGCTCTAGTGCAGCTGACGATTGATTACGGGGAGTCCATTAACCAACATAGGCCACTTACTCATAAAATAATCTAATGTTTAAAATGCCACTACATGTTTAGAAAATATTTTAGATCACTGACTATGGTGGAAGGTAATTTACATTATGGAAGCAATCATTTAATCATTGCAATTTGCCAAGGTATTACCTATTCAACTAATTATCTTTTAATTATGTAGTTTCAAAAATTAAACACTGTATTATTTTAGCCAATGCCAAAATCTTATTTCATAATTTCCCAATGAAAAGTATAATTTACTATACAGTACAATGTAATTTCCCACAGAAATTGTTTCATTTTATTCTTAATTACAGGATAAATATTCCTATAATTGCCATAACTGTACATAACCAATGAGGAATCTTGGCCTTTTAGAAAAATGCAATTGTAGAATTCTAGAAGGTAAAACAAAAGCAGTCAATTAGGTTTTTCCAGACATGTTAAGCAAGCACCGACTTTCCATACAAAAACCACTGATCAGCAACCTAACAGTAGTTCTCAACTGGCTGCACCTTAGAATACTCTGGGGAGCTTTAAACAAACAACCTGATGCTTAGGGGTCACCCTTAGGAATTCTCATTTAATTGTTCTGAATGTATGTGTGGCGTGGCGGGGCGGGGAGCAGTGAAGGTGGGGGTAGGTTTTTTTTTTTTTTTTTTTTTGAGATGGAGTCTTGCTCTATCGCCCAGGCTGGAGAGCAGTGGTGCGATCCCGGCTCACTGCAAACTCCGCCTCCCGGATTCACACCATTCTCCTGCCTCAGCCTCCCTAGTAGCTGGGACTACAGGTGCCCGCCACCACGCCCGGCTAATTTTTTGTATTTTAGTAGAGACAGGGTTTCACCATGTTAGCCAGGATGGTCTCGATCTCCTGACCTCGTGATCCGCCCGCCTCTGCCTCCCAAAGTGCTGGGATTACAGGCGTGAGCCACCGTGCCCGGGTAGGTTTTTAATAAATATCTGCAAATGATCCTCCTGTGTGGCCAAGGTTGAGAACCACCGAAAAAGTAATTTTAGCCTGTGCTGCCTTTAGTTTAGTTTTATTTATTTTGAAGGAAGTTGCCGGTAGACAGTCAAGAAGTATATGTAGGGAGCAGTAAAGCGGGAGTTTAAGGATGGAAGTAAGAAGATCCAGAAAACTATCCTGACTATAGGTTTATAAACTAGAGAGTTAGGAGTTTGCAGTGTAGAAAGGTGAGAGGTAAGGTGCTGGCCAAGATTCTAGGTAATCACACTCAGTTGCCAAAGCATTCCAGTATCATTTGTCAGGGACTTGCGAAAGGTCAGGAACTTGAGTAGACATTTACCTGCTATGGGACCATGCACCTTGGATCTGAAAGCAAAAGTAACCTGAGTTACTGGCTCCTTATAAAAGTCTGGGTCACCCTTACTTTGAATTTAAAGTAAGAATTTAACAATTCATACTTTTAAGAATTTAATATATGAAGCTTTCTTTGATTTTTCCAGTTCTCATAGAGAAAAAAAAAATTATTTGAATAAAGTGAATGCCTTTGTGGCTTTGTTTGCGGGGACAAGGCCCACAACCTATGCCTCTCCTCTTAACCCCTACTTTGCATTAAAATAATATATTTAAAGATTTAATACATGAGGGCTTCCTTGATTTCACCTCAGTTCTCACAGAGATCAAAAATATTATTTGAATAAAAAAATTCTGGGCTGGGCGCGGTGGCTCAAGCCTGTAATCCCAGCACTTTGGGAGGCCGAGACGGGCGGATCACGAGGTCAGGAGAT
>NW_016809865.1:510355-515446 GCF_001698545.2 Rhinopithecus bieti | reverse complement strand
AAAAAAAAAAAAAAAAAAAAAAAAAAAAAAAATTTCTGGGACAAAGTAAATCTGTTAGTAAATACAATAGCCATAGTTTAGAAGATTGTGGGCTGGAGTGAAGGTAGTGAGTTATCTCAATTGATTGTTCACAGTCAGTTAAAAATTAAACCCCCTTTTTTCCTTTTTCCCCCCCAAAACTTGACTAGTCCAAAAAGGAAAAAAAAAAAAAAAAAAAAAAAAAAAATTGTGATTCCACTCAATTCATTTCAGCATACAAATATATACTTGAGACACTTGGTCCTGGGTAAGATACTTCCAGGATCACAAAGGTGAATGATAGCTATTTTCTGCTCCATGGGACTCATAATCTTATGATTTCTTGTACTTTCAGAAATTGCCAAATTGGGGTGGCATCACGAAGTAACAAAAACGGAACCTCAGTGGCAAAAATGGGAGAAAGGATCGAGGAGCCTTGACTACAGGTGGGTTCAGTCCCGAGTGAGAGAGTGAGCATGTTTGGAAGGCTGTGTTTAGTCACCAAAGATGTTTCTATGATGAAAGCTCAAAGATCATGGTATTTCATACACTAAACAGTTAACTGAGGACTGAACTCTGACCTTTTCTTTTTCTTGCTCCAATTCCTTTCTAAGGCGCCTGGGGAGTCACGCCTTACAAACCATAAATCTTGTTAAACAGGTTTTTTTGACTCATTATATTGTGGCTTACTTTCCAACCTGATCATGTATAGCATCATATGACAGATAACAGACCTCTTTATCTTAATTTAAGTATTCCTTTCTACTGACTCCAAGTTTTTAGACACAGCTTAAGTCTTTCAAACAATTGCCAAATAAAGAATCCCTAAACCCACCTATGACTTGTAAGCCCCTACTTCAAGATGTTCTGCCTTTTTGGGCCAAACCAGTATATACTTCCCATGTATTGATTTATGATTTTACCTGGAATTCCTATCTCCCTGAAATGTATGAAACTAAACTGTAACCTGATCACATCAGGCAGACTTTCTCAGAACTTCTTGAGACTGTTTCTCCCAGGCCACTATCTTTCATCTTGACTCAGACTAAACTTGTTTAAGTATTTTGGCAGAATTTGGTTTTTCCATCATGATAACCAACCTGACAGCCTCAAAGGCAGCCATGTGTAAAACCTGAGCCCAGACTCAAAAGGGGGCATCATGAGTTTGTTGTTTTTTAAAAAACAACCTTATTGAGGCTATTGATCTAAATAAGAAAACTGAGGCAAAATTAATATAGAGGATATATTTGGACAGGCTGCAGTCCTCAACCTTGCGACTGGGTTGCGCACTGGGAAGTGCTCCAGAAAACAAAGGAGAGGCTTGAGTTTTTAAAGTAAAAAGGGCAAATCAGGAGGGGGGTGATTATAAAAGTTGTTTGTTGTTTTTCAGGAATTCTCAATGGTTTACAGTAGTGACACTGGTTAGTGATTGGCTATACATGGTTGAACTGTAGAGTATGAGTTATACCCTGTAATCCCAGCACTTTGGGAGGCTGAGGCGGGCGGATCACGAGGTCAGGAGATTGAGACCATCCTGGCTAACATGGTGAAATCCCGTCTCTACTAAAAATAGTAGATTCATACTCTTATGAAATCATCACCACACTCAAGATAACAAATACAGCCAACACCCGCAAAAGTTTCCTCTCGCATCTGAAGGTGTTCAGAACACACCCCTCCAAAATATGCTACTTGAAAATATTAACTAGTTTAGCTGAATGCCCTTGAGAAACAACAGATGCAGGAAGGGCTTTCTGACCATCCCTTTTCTACCTAAAAGTAGCTTACAAAATTTCGCATGTAAAAGGTAACCTCCCTGTACCAGGAAAAGAACATTCTTATCACCAGAGATTGGGAGAGTTGAAATGGACCTATACAAACAAACCTAAAAAATAACACTTATCTTCCATTAGTTTCCTCCATATATGTCCTAGTCACTGTTCTACAATTCACTGTTCCTAGTCCAAACCCCTATGTCTTGTCACATACCTACAATTTATTGTTCTTTTTGTAAAAAGGTACATAAACTTTTGAGTCTAACGGCTTCTTTGGGTCCTCATTTTCCTTCTGAAGATTCTATATACATGTAAAAATATTAAATAAAATTTGTATGCTTTTTCTCCTCAATTTGTCTTATTTCAGTTTAATTCTTAGGCCCTGCCACAAAATATAAGAGTAGAAGGAAGTTGCCTTACAGGTCTTTGTCATCCCCCTCTTCATTCTGAAGCAACTCCTTATCTGCTTTCTGTCACTATGGATTAGTTTGCATTTTTAAAGAATTTTTTGTAAATGGAATCATGCAGTATGTACTATTCTTCAACTGGGGTTTTTCAATTAGTATAATTATTTTGATATTTGCCAGTGTTGATGGTGTTGATGTGTGGGTCCCTTTTATTGCTGAGTAGTAGTTCATTGTATGCATAGACCGTAATTTGTTTATCCATTCCCTAGTTGATGGATATTTTGAATATTTCAAATTAAGTTGCTATGAACACTCATGTACACATCTTTTATAAACATATGCTTTCTTTTACCTTGGGTAATAAGGAGAAAATGACTGTGAACCTGTGGTAGGTATAGGTTTAACATTTTAAGATGCTATCTAACTATTTTCCAAAATGGTTGTACCGTTTTACATTCCCATTTATGAGACTTCCAGTTCCTCTACATCCTCACGACCACTCAATATGGTCAGTCTCTTTAATTTTAGCCATATTAATAGGTATGTAATGGTATCTCATTGTGGTTTAAACAAGTGTTTTCCTAATGACTCATGATGTTGAGCATCTTTCATTTGCTTATTAGCCATTTAGTTATTTTCTTTGATAAAGTGTCTATTCAGATCTTTCACCTTTTTAAAACTTTGGTTGTTGTTTCACTGTTGAGTGTTGAGAGTGTCTCATGTATATTCTGGATACAAGTCCTCTATCAGGTATGTGATTTACAGATATTTTCTCTCAGCCTATGGATTATCTTTTTATTTTCTTAATGTTATTGTTCAAAATTTCTTACTTCCAAGGTTTTCACTGAAAATGGGGTTACTAAAAGTTAAAATTATAAATGAAATAGAGTTAAAACTACTAGATATAGGAAACAATAATGTATACAGAGTGTTAAAGGAAAGTAAGATTTTATAAAGTATGAGGATGTGTTTTATTGAGAAAGAATGATTTTTGAATAGTTTAGAGATTATTTAAAGGTTTTTTTCCGAATAAATGAATGAAGGAAAAATGGTATAGATAAAACTAAGTGGACTTAAACAGCAGGGAAAGGAAGAGAATTAAAAAATTGTAAGAGATTATGAAAGTTTATGGAAATTTTATTTTGTGTGGCCCGGGCTGATGGAGATTATTTGGATTGGCTTATAAGGCTTTATTAAAACTAGCTTTAGTATTAAAAGTACACTAATACAAAACTAGAATTTGGTTTTCTCTTTTAAACAAAATTTCATGTAGCATTGATTAAAAAATAAAAAAAAAAGATTTTTATTCACCTTTCGAGTAAACTGTAAAAAATGGGGAGGGTGAGAAAGAGAGAGACACAAACACATTCTGTGAGCCTCATGCTGTCTGTATTAGGTTCTTCACTTATTTGGAAAACTGAATATCTTCTCTATCAAAGAGAAAAGAATTTTGCTTTTTGAAACCTTTTAATTATCACTTTGGCTAAATGAGTGCCTATTATTTCACAGTGATCCATGTTCCTACATCAATCAAGGGTTTTAAAACCTTTCCTATTTTGATCAAATGTGCTAAACCTTTGAAATATTTGACATGCTTACTAAAACTCAAAGTGCAAAATCAAAATTAAGTCTTTTTGACCTCAAACTAACTTTGGGATGTTACAGAGGGCTCCTGAAGCATCCAAAAGAGAGATGATAAATAGGCTTATTAGATATGGTAAATTATATCAAATCATTGTAATAAGAAATGATTTTTAACCTTTTAGGAAAGTTATAATTTATATGGAAATGTTATTGACATATGTGTTCCAAAATTGTATGAGATTCCTAAAAATCTGATCTGTTTTGATACATGTTATGTCACAGTTATGGCTATTACATGAAATTGTAGGCCCCCGAAAATAACCAAATTTCCTTGCCAATTGCATCATTAACTATTGCCATTTTAAGTCTTGCTGTCTACACGTAGTTGCTTTATTGTGATGCCTTTTTTTTTCCTGCAAACCATTTGCAAATCCTAAAGTGTTGTATCTTCAGGGAGGTTAATGGAAAGAATGAAAAGAACTCTGATAAATATAGGTTTCTGACAACTCTGAGATTGTATCATTGGACTGGGAAAAAACTTCCAGAACTCATCTGGGGGAAAAAAAAGACTCATAAAATTGCTAAATACTCATAAAATTATTTTCTATAACTTTTTTGTTTGAAACATTGCTGATTGTTTTTTATGTTATGCTTTCCAGAATTAGGAAACTTTTTTTTCTCTTAACCTTTACAACAATTGGGTAAAGTATACTTTGGCAAACAATATTTGATATGATTTGGCTGTGTCCGCACCGAAATCTCATCTTGAATTGTAGTTCCCATAATCCCCACGTGTCATGAAACGGATGCAGTGGGAGGTAATTGAATCATGGGGACAGTTACCCTCATGTTGCTGTTCTAATGATAGTGGGTGAGTTATCACAAGATCTGATGGTTTTATAAGGGGCTTTTCCTCCTCTGATCATCACTTCTCCTTTCTGCCACCATGTGAAGGAGGACATGTTTGCTTCCCCTTCTGCCATGATTGTAAGTTCCCTGGGGCCTCCCCAGCCCTGCAGAACTGTGTCAATTAAACAGTCCCAGCACTTTGGGAGGCCGAGGCGGGCTGACTACCTGAGCTCAGGAGTTCAAGACCAGCTAGGCAACACAGTGAAACCCTGTCTCTACTAACATACAAAAAATTAGCCAGGCATGGTGGCATGTGACTATAGTCCCAGCTACTCAGGAGGCTGAGGCAAGAGAATCATTTGAATCCGTAGGTGGAGGTTGCAGTGAGGAGAGATCGCGGCACTGCACTGCACTCCAGCCTGGGTGACAGAATAAGACTCCGTCTCAAAAAAAAAAAA
>NW_016809865.1:490609-510001 GCF_001698545.2 Rhinopithecus bieti | reverse complement strand
AAAAAAAAAAAAAAAAAAAAAAAAAAAGTCAAGTCAATTAAACCTCTTTTCTTTATAAATTACCCAGTCTTGGTATTTCTTCATAGCAGTGTAAGAACAGACTACACAATATTTAAATATTTACCTTTTCTCTACCTAATCTCACTAGAATTCAGAAACTATTGGTACATACTCTTATTTCATGGCAAGATAGTTTTTTGCATAAGTCCAATGAAAACCTGTTCTTTTTGTAAACACAATTGGAACACAACTGGAAATACTGGTTATTTTACCGAGATTATGACTGGAATGTCATATTTTCAGATATGACCAGCCAGTTTTAAGAAACTGAGGTTGCCATTATGAAGCCAACAGAAGCCCTTGGAAAAACCAGACAGATAACTTAAATAAATAAACCTGACAGATAACTTAAGTAAAAAATGTCACTTTCTGACAGGCCCAGGAACCTCAAGATGTTTTGAGGACCTCAAGAAGAGAGGGATTCACCCAGTTCCTGAGGGTGACAAAGTCTGAGGGTGAATCAAATCCTTGGTTTGGCTTTCCTTGTCCTGAAAGGCTTTTAAAAGTCTAATCTGAAATACAAAAGATCCTCAGAGACTACTATGAGCATATTTATGCACACAAGCTAGAAAATCTGGAAGAAATGAATCAATTCCTGGAAACATACAAACTCCCAAGATTGAAACAAGAAGAAACAGAAATCCTGAACAGATCAATAATGAGTAATAAAATCAAATCAGTAATAAAACACCAACCAACCAGAAAAAGCCCTTCACCAGATGGATTCACAGCTGAATTCTACCAGACATACAAAGAAGTGCTGGTACCAATCCTGCTGAAACTATTCCAAAAAATTGAGGAGAGACTCTTTCCTAACACATTCTATAAAACCAATATAATCCTGATACCAAAATCTGGCAAAGATACAACAAAGAAAAGAACACTACAGGCCAATATCCCTGATGAACATAGATGCAAAAATCTTTAACAAACTATTAGCAAACAGAATCCAGCAGCACATCAAAAAGTTAATTCACCACAACCAACTGGGCTTTATTCCTGGGATGCAAGGATAGTTCAACGTATGCAAATCATTAAATGTGATTCACCACATAAACGAAATTAAAACAAAACCATATGATCATCTCAACAGATGCAGAAAAAGTATTTTATAGAATCCAATATGTCTTCACATAAAAATCCTTAACAAACTAGGCATGGAAGAAACATACCTCAAAATAATAAGAGACATCTGTGACAAAGCCACAGCCAACATCATACTGAACAGGCAAGAGGTGGAAGCATTTCGCCTAAGAACTGGAGCAAGGCAAGGATGTCCAATCTCACCACTCCACAACATAGTAATAGAAGTCCTAGCCAGAGCAATCAAGAAAGTGAAAGAAGTAAAAAGCATCCAAATAGGAAAAAAGGAAGTCAAATTATCTCTCCTTGCTGATGATATGCTTCTATACCAAGAAAGCCCTAGAGTGTGCCAAAAGTCTCCTAGGCCTGATAAATGACTTCGGCAAAGACTCAAAATACAAAAATCAATGTACAAAAATCGCTAGCATTTCTGTGCACCAATAATATTCAAGCTGAGAACCACATCAAGAATGTAATCCCATTTATAATTACTGCACAAAATATAAAATTACTAGGAATACATTTAACCAAGAAGGTGAAAGATTTCTACAATGAGAACTGTAAAACACTGCCAAAAGAAATCATAGATGACACAAACAAATGGAAAAGTATTTCATGCTCATGGATTGGAAGAATCAATATCGTTAAAATGGCCATACTGCCCAAAGCAATGTATAGATTCAGCTCTGTTCCTATCAAATTACCAATGCCATTTTCCACAGAATTAGAAAAAAATACAATTCTAAAATTCATGTAGAACAAAAAAAGAGCCTGAGTAGCCAAAGCAATCCTAAACAAAAAGAATAAAGCCAGAGGCATCACATTACTCAACTTCAAACAATACTACAAGTCTATAGTAACTGAAACAGAATGGTACTTGTACAAAAATAGAACAGAATGGAGACCCCTGAAATAAAGCTTCACACCTACAACCAACTGAATTTTGACAAAGTTGAAAAAAATAAACAGTGCCACTGGGAAAACTGGCCAACCATATGCAGAAGAATACAACTGGACCCCTATGTCTCACCATATAAAAAAGTTAGCTCAAGACTTAATTTTTAACTAAAGACTTAAATGTAAGACCTCAAACTATAAAATCCCTGGAAGAAAACCTAGGAAATATTCTTCTAGACATTAGCTTAGGCAAATAATTTATGACCAAGTCCTCAAAAGAAAATGAAACAAAACCAAAAATTGATAATTGGGACCTAATTAAACTAAAGTGCTTCTGCACAGCAAAATAAACTATCAAGAGGAAACAGGCAGGGAGAAAATATTTGCAACTATGCATCGGACAAAGGACTAACACCCATAATCTACAAGAAACTTAAACAAATCAACAAGGAAAAAACAACCTCATTAAAAAGTGGGCAAAGGACATGAGCAGACACTTCTCAAAAAGAAGACATACAAGTGGCCAAAAAACATGAAAAAATGCCCAACATCACTAATCGTCAGAGAGATGCAAATCAAAACCTTAAAGTGATACCCGCTCACATCCATCAGAATGACTATTATTATAAAGTCAAAAAATAACAGATGTTGGTGAGGTTGTAGAGAAACAGGAATACTTATACACTGTTGTTGTGAATGCAAATTAGTTCAGCCACTGTGGAAAGTAGTTTAGATATTTCTCAAAGAACTAAAAATAGAGTTACCATTCAACACAGCAATCCCATTACTGTGTGTATACCCGAAGGAAAAGGAATCATTCTACCAAAAAAAAAAACACTCGCACTTGCATATTTATCACAGCACTACATTCAAAGACATGTAATCAACCCCGGTACCCATCAACAATGGATTGGATATTGAAAATCCACTGTTGGTGGTACTTATATACCATGAAATACTATGCAGTCATAAAAAATAATGAAATCATGTCCTTTGCAGCAATGTGGATGGATCTGGAGGCCATTTTCCTAAGCACATTAATGCAGGAACAGAAAACCAAATACCACATGTTATCACTTGTAAGTGGTAACTAAACATTGAGTACACACACATACAAAGATGGAAGCAAGAAACACTAGTGATTCCAAAAGGAGGAGGGAGGAGTGGGGCAAGTGTTGAAAAACTACTTACTAGGTACTGTGTTCACTACTTGGGCAACGGCATCATTAGAAGCCAAAACCTCAGCCTCACACAATATACCCATGAAACAAACCTACACATGTACCCCCGAATCTAAATTTTTTTAAAGTCTAATCTGAGATTACTTCTGAAAAGTTCCAGCAAAGCCAACTTGAAAAGGGCCTATATGACAAATCACTGTTTTTACTGCACTTTATATAAATAATCAGGTCAAGTTAATGAAACTAAAGGAATTACAAATTAGTTTTGTCATAAATATCTTTGGTAGGAATAGGAAATCAGAGAGAAAAATTATATTTCAGAAGAAAACTACAGTGCATCTGTTATTAGATTCTAGCCTTATTCATTGTTTTGAGTTTTATTATTTGCCTATGATTTGTACTGAATTCTCATCTTTTTTTTCTGGGCTACAGTTTCCAAATTAACAGGTCCAAATTTCCTCCCATTTTTCTGACTTGGACTCATTGATATTAAAACTGCCTTTTTCCTGAAGCTTTACAAGTTGAAGCTAGTCAACTTGGCTTTAAAAAATAATCACTGTAACAACTTATATTTGGACAAACTTTACACACAAACTATGATCCAATAAAATCTGCCAGTTTGCCTTTAGCCTTCTTAGCCGACTGCCCTCCAGATCCTAGGACTGGTTTGTAGACTGCTCCAGACACTGACCTTAGTTTTTCTTCTATTTACATGGAAATGCCTCATATTAAAGATCTGTTTGCCTGCATCATATATAGAGACATAGCTTTGAGAGCCCATCTGCAATGCCATCTTCTAAAATGAGACACAGCTGTTCAATTGGACTGGACTATTCCCAGAAATAAGACTTGTTCAATGGGATCCTTTGCTATTTAGCTACTAACTGAATTTTCTTTCCATAGCTACCAACCCGGCTTTTAGTGTGTGAAACTTCCGGGAAAGCTTCAGACAGGGAATTGTTGGAGCTCATAAATTGCTACCCCAAAATACGGCATTTTGAAATGCCAGACTAAGAAAGGCAGCCTCAGGGTCTCTCTGACCTCGCCTCCATCCCATCCCTAGTCTCTAAATCCTCCCTCTCTCCCAAAGCACAGGATGAAGTTGATCTCTGGAGTTCTGTTATCTACCAAGAACCCAGACCTACCAAAAACCAACAATATTGCCTTCCCTGGGTTTTCTTTAACTGAACTCCTACTGCAGAAAGAAAGAAAGCCTATCAACACAACAGATTTTGTCACACTACTCTGAAGGCCCAACAGACTTTGTCTCAGGCCATTGTATATTCTCCAATCCCATTGAATTCCCTTAAAAATCATTTACTATCCCCCTTAAAATCACCCACATTCCCTTTCTCTTTCTTCCCCTATGAAGAAGGGTATATGAGCATCTGTAACTCATCGGGTTATTGGGTAACTCTTCTGATGAGATTTCCCTGTGCTATGCACGTTAAAATCAATTCTGTATGCTTTTTCTCCTATCCCGCCTTTTGTCAGTTGATTTTCAGGAAATCTTCAGGGGCCCCTACAGTGTCTTTCAAAGAGCAAAAGTTGTTAATTTTGATGGATCCTAATATATTCATTTTGTATTCTATGGATAATAATGTTGGTGTCATATCATAGTGTTGATTAACTGTAGCTTTGTAAGTCTTGAAATTAGGTAGTGTTAGTTCTCTACCTTTGTTCTTTTTAAAAATGGTTTTAGCAATTCTACATCTTTTACATTAATTCGAGGCCTTCCTTCTTTTCTAACATAGATGTTTAGTGGTATAAATTTTCCCCATAAGTATTGCTTTAAAAGCATCCCACAAATTTTCATATGTTGTGTTTTCATCTTCAATAAGTTAAAAATACTTCCTTATATCTGTTTTGATTTCTGCAACCTATGAATTATTGAGAAGTGTGTTGATGCCAGCAAAATATTTACAGATTTTTTGCCTGTCTTTCTGTTACTGATATTTAATTTAATTCCATGTGGTCAGAGAACATACTTTGTGCAACCTGAATACCTTTAAATGTATTGAGACATTTTAATGGCCCAATCTATAGTCTGCCCTGGTAAATATCTTGTATACAACTTGAAAAGAATGTATACTTTGCTTTTGTTGGATGCAGTGATCTATACATTTTCCTGCATCAGTTTTAATTGTCTGTTTATGACTAGGCTTTGAGACTAGTTATAAAACTACTAAAGATTTTTGTAGGCCAGGCACGGTGGCTCACACTTGTAATCCCAGCACTTTGGGAGGCTGAGGCAGGTGAACTGCATGAGGTCAGGAGTTCAAGACAAGCCTGACCAACATGGTGAAACCCCATCTCTAATACAAATACAAAAATTAGCCAGGTGTGGTGGCAGGCACTTGTAATCCCAGCTACTCCAGAGGCTGAGGCAGGAGAATCGCTTGAACCTGGGAGGCAGAGGTTGCAGTGAGCTGAGATCGTGCCATTGTACTCCAGCCTGGGCAACAAGAGCAAAACTCTGTCTCAAAAAAAAAAAAAAGATTTTTGTTCCATCTCTTTTGGAAAAAGAATTTCTTCTTAGCAGTTCAATTTTGATGAAATGCTTGTTTTGTTCATGTCTCCTGCTGGCAAGGTACAAAGCATTATTCTTAGTTTCTAAATGATATGCCAGACCAGTAAGCTGGCATCCGAGAGCTAGATCACTAGCCATGCAGAATGAAGTTCTGGAGTACCTGGTCTGTTTAATCTGGAAAAGTATTACTAATTTTATGTTTTTATGAATGCTAATTAATGTGACTTTTAAGCATTTTTGTCAGTATATTAAAAAATCAAACTTTCAATAACAACTAGGATTGGGAAAACCTAAAGGCCATATAATAAAATTGTTTTGGTATATTATAATGTATTTATGTAATTACATATTATGCAGCCATTAATATTGTTTCAAACACTTTTCTAAGAACTTTACGTGGGTTATGTCACTTGATCCTCACAATTCTAGCTTATGATGCAGCATTCATTCCCTCATCTTACAAATGAACAAACTAAAGCACAGACAGACTAAAGAGTGGATTCAGAACTCAGGCAGTCCAACTCTGGAACAACATATACTCTTGTCTACCATTTTGCACATATTCTCATGTAATGCTTGGGTATCCCCCACATTCCACCTCAGGGCTGGCTGGTTCTTTAGCATTCCTGGCCCAGTTGTGCCTAGGATGGAAAGACTTGAGTTAGTTTTATCAACACCACCTCATGCCTTCTATTTTAGTCTCCTAAGCTCAAGAACTGCTCCAGATCACCCTCTCACCACTGTCACCTCCAAACGGCTCTCCCTACCCCGTCCCATTTAACTCTGCCTAGCAATTTTTGGGTTGGCGATTTGAACTCAAAATGACCTTTTAGTTATGATCCAACATTTTCTTAAAAGCAGTTTCAGCCAGGTGCAATGGTTCATGCCTATAATCCTAGCACTTTGGGAGGCTAAGGCGGGAAGATCACTTGAGTTCAAGAGTTCGAGACCATCCTGGACAACATGGCAAAATTGTCTCTACAAAAAAATACAAAAATTAGCCTAGTCTAGTGGCACATGCTGGTAGTCCCAACTATTTGGGAGGCTGAGGTAGGAGGATTGCTTGAGCCCAGGGGGTGGAGGTTGCAGTAAGCCTAGATGGTGCCACTGCTTTCAAGCCTGGTATAGAGCATGACCACCCCACACCTGCGGTCCAAAAACAACAACAAAAAAAAACCAAAAAATCAAAAAAAAAACACACAAAAGCAGATTCAGTAACTGCCCCTTGGTTCCAGACACCAGGGCCCCTGGTCAAATGGCATCAGGTTTTAGATCCACAAGCCCAGCTGCAATTGCCATCCCCATGCCTAACTCAAACCTGCGTTATCCCTGCAGAGGTGTCAGGAATTTAGCCTGACACATCTCCATAATTGAGAACTCACTATCTGTAAACACATCCCCTTCCTCTTTAGACAGTTCTGCTTATTTGAAAAGTAGCTGGGATATGGAACCCAGATCTGTCTGTCTGTAGTTTCTACCCAGTGGTCCTAGTTCTTTATCTTGGCCCAAAGAAGACCAATTCCTCTGCTATGTGACAGTGCTCCAAGAATGTGAAGAAGCCACCTGAGTTTTCTTTTCTATCTAATATCCCAACTACTTGAAGTCACTTCTTAAATGACATGATTTTAAGGTTTTCCTTCTTCCTGCTTGCTTTCCTAGAGCCTGATCCTTTGGTCTATATGGTAGGGATAGCCAACTCAATCATTTATGGGAGCTTGACTGGAAATATAAATAAGTGAATTAAGGGCTGGAGAGTACAAGGCCTTCTCTAAAGAGGACAGCAGCTATTCAGCACCAAATGATTATTTCCACAGCAAAGTAGGCTCAGATTTGCCAGATCTTACCAGTTTTCAAGAGAAACTGAAAATCAAACCATGTGAAATTTTAAAATTTTACTGTTGACAATATTTTACTTTTGGCTCCTCCTCCACCCCAAACCTCAGGACCAAACAAAGATCAAGCACGTGGTCACAAATTTGAGATTTTTAATCTACAGCTTTTTAAAACAGAGGCAAACTCAAAGATATTAGATATGGTCTGAACAGTGCAGAATAGAGCAATTCTTGACCTGTCATTCTCATCCTATGTGGAATAGGGTGGTGCATCAGAACCCCAGTCCAAAAGATGTATCAGAACCTTGGAAAACAGGGACTCTGCCATGTGTGTTTTGAAAACACTACCCCCAGATGATTCTAATGTACCCTCCTCTCAGCTAAAAATTGTTGGGGCTCAGGATACACCACCTCAAAATATGACTGTAGGAGACCAGAATATGCTACTCAAAATATACTTCTCTGGCATATTTTGAGCTCGTTATTCTGAGAAACTGCAGACATAGGAGTAGCTCTGAAAAGCTGTCCTGTTGTAAAAGAAATTTACATGTATAAAGGAAATCTACATTAGTAAAACTATCTGTATCAGGAAGAGGGCTGCTTCCTGAGCGACTTTTTTTATGCTTATAACAAGACAACCTTTATTCACTATGCATTTCCTCCACTCACCCTCCCATGACTGGTGTCACCACCAGCCCCCAGAAGCCTGACCCCATTCCTTTCTGTAGCTCACAAAGCTACGCAAGTCTCAACCATCTGACTCTTTTTTAAGTCTCATATTCTGTGGGATTCCTGTGCATACCTACATAAGTAAATATGGTTTTTCTCCTATTAATCTGTCTTATGTCAATTTAATTTGTAGTTCAGCCAAAGAATCTAGAAGGGTGGAAGGAAGTCATTTTTTGCTTTCCTAAAAAAAAAAAAAGATTATTCTATTTCTTGTTTTTGACAAACACTCTCACCAAAACTTTACTCTGCTTGGGTAGGCCTGAATTTGGGCTTCCTTCTCTGTCTTTAAATAATTCAGTTTGAGGCTCAGGCCTATAATCTTAGCACTTTGGGAGGCCGAGGCAGGCGGATTGCTTGAGCCCAGGAGTTCAAGACCAGCCTGAACAACATCGTGCAACCCCATATCTACCAAAAATTTCAAATTTATCTCAGTGTGGTGGCATGTGTCTGTGGTCTCAGCTACTTTTGAGGCTGAGAAAGAGGTACTGCTTGAGCCCAGAGGTCGAGGCTGCAGTAAACTGTGATTGCACCACTGTACTCCAGCCTGGGTGACAGAGTGAGACCTTGTCTCTAAATAAATAAATAAATAAAAATAAAGAATTTAGTTTGAGCAAGAATCCTAAGTCTGTTTAGGGAGGATTCCACACCTTTCATATCTGACTACCCTTGATATTGTATCACCCTGGTCTGCTTTCAGCAATAATTCCATCAAGTCAGTTTGGTCAGAAACCCTCTGGCCATCTATCCTCGATGTTTCCTCTTAGTAATTTTTTACCCACTGATCCCACCGTGTTCTTCGGCTATAAATCCCCACTTGCACTTGTTGGAGTTACAGTCGAGTCCAATCTCTCTCCCCTACTGCAAGAGCCTGTTGCAGTGGTCCCTAAACCTACCGCCATGTCCCTTCTCACCTGAATCTAGTCTGCCTTACTGTCTTTAACAAGTGTTTTGAATTTTTTAATTTAACAGTCTAGATAGTATTTACTTGTTCTCAAAAATTGGCTGCACATTGGAATCACCTGGAGAGTTTTAAAACAGTAACTAGTGCCTAGGTCCCACCCCTACAGAGATTCTGATTTAATTGGTACAGAGAGTGACTAGAGCAGAAGGAGTTATAAAAATTCCCCAGGTGATTATATTGTGTAGTTAAGTCCGAGAACCACTGTTCTGGATACTGTGCTTCAATTAAGTCATTCCAGACTCATCTCTTTTTGGCAGCCAATTCATGCTGTTGACTCATATTAAGTTAATTATCAACTAATTCCTATAAGTTTTTTCTTTCTACAGTTAATGACTAAGTCACATTACCTCCAACCTGTACTTGCGCCACTGAAAATTTCATCTTTTAAAATTTTTATTTTATTAGATAGAGTCTATGGCTCTAGCCAGTCAAGATCTAGCAAGTCAAAACCTCATCATATCTAATTCTTTTATCTAGCGTATTTTCTATGCTTTTCAGCTTCACTTCATCCAAACTTTTAAAGAGCCTTTTACCTATGCCATTGACTGAAATGGCAGATACAATAAAGGGTCTTGCTTCTCTCCTATAGGATCCTCCCTGCAGGATGACACTAGGCATTTAGATATGCTAATTCAACTAGCTCCAATTTATCTAATTGCCCTTTAATCCAGACCATATTTATTCATTTTTCTCATAAGTAATTTATGGGAAATAAGTCCTCTTCCTGACAGTTCCTTCTGGGTCTCCTTTGTAATTTACTCCTCTTCTTCTCATTGCTGGAAAATTTTGGTCTCTTGATGGTTCCACTAGGATCCATGCTTTTAATCCATATGCTTTTCTACTTATTTTTAACTACTACTTGTACACTGATGTACAAGTACTTGGCCCCATTTTCCCCCTAAGTTTCAGGATCATATATAACTTCTTGCTGGAAATCTCCAAATAGATTACCTACAGGTTTCTCACTTCAACATGTTCAGAACTGAATCCTTCATCTTTACCATGCCCAAACCTGGTTCTCCTTCTGCCTTTCCCATATCAGCAATTGATGACATCACTTGTCTAGGCCAGAAATCTATGGGTTACTCTAGATTTATCATATTCTTGCACCACTAAGTCTAATCAGTTACTAACTTATGCTTATCTTACATCCTATGTTTTTCAAATGTGCTCCTCTTCTCAACCCATACTATCACTGCCCCAGTCCAGGCACTAACCTCTTTTTGATTGGTTTCTATTAGTAACCCCTGAGCCAGGCTCCTTGTTTCCTCTTTTGTCTCACATCATTGCCAAACGGGCTCATTTAAGTTGCAAATCTGACAGTTTTACTCCAGCAATTAAAATACTTCAGTATATTAAAATACTTTGCTTCTATAATAAAGTTCAAATTTATCAGCATGGCAAAAACTTTCCTTCTTTGAACCCAGCCTCAACCTGCAGCTCCTGCCATTTCCCACTTTGCACTTTATAATAATATCAAACTGACTTTTATTCTCTCACTAAACATGCTGCTGAAGTGGATCTCTCTGCTTGGAATCTTGCTTCATCTCAGACCTAATTCTTGCTTGCTCTTTAGTCTTTAGTACTCATCTTGCACCTTGTCTTCTTCATGTCTAACCCCATCAAGTCAGTTTGGCCAGAAACTCTGGCCGTCTATCCTTGATGTTTCCTCTTAGTAATTTTCTACCCACTAATCCCACTGTATTCCTTTGCTATAAATCCCAGATTTGGTAAACTTCCCCCTCAGAGCTCTTGCACCATTCTGGACACACTCCTCTCATAGCAAGTACTACTTTATTTGGAATTATCCCCTTATGTATGTGGCTCCTGTTCCACACAATTTTTCATCTTTATATTCTGAGTGCTTGTTATATAGTAAATACTCAAGAAATGGTGGTTGAATTTTTAGTGAAGACCAGATGCTCAGTGTGAATAACATTTCCCTGTTCTGTCTGAAAATCGAACCAAAAGAAATTATTGTTTCATTGGACGTAACTGTTCCTAGCAAACTGAAGTCCTAGTGCCCAGTGCTTTTTCTACCTAGAATCAAAGTTTTCCATAAAGCAATACATAATAAGGAAATATTTAGAATTTTGTAGGCCGTATGATAATCTTCTCAACTCTGCTGTTGTAGCATGAAAGCGGGCATAGACAATGCATAAATAAATTGGGCTTTTTATTTATTTATTGCATGGCTTTCTTGGAATATAACTTTATTTACAAGAATAAGCAATGGGCTGCATTTGGCCTGTGGGCCATAGTTTGCCCACTCCTAATCTAGAAGCTTCCAAACAAACTTTTAAAAAATCCACTATTTCTCTCCCACAGGAGATCCACATGATACCACCATATCTCTCATAATCCCTGATATACTCCAGCAATTTTTGCAAGTACAGTCAGTACTCTCTGACTGTGGAGAGTATCCATGGGCTCCACATCTGAGTATTCAACCAACCTTGCATTAAAAAATACTTGAAAAAATGGATGACTGTGTTTACTGAACATGCACAGACATTTTTTCTTGTCATTATTCCCTAAATAATAGAGTGTAACAATTATTTGTATAGCATTTATGTTATATTAGATATTATAAGTAATCAGGAGATGATTTAAAGTATATGAGAATATGTGCATAGGTTATATGCAAATGCTACACCATTTTATATAAGGGACTTGAGCATCCAAGGATTTTGGTATCCGTTGGGAATTCTGAAACCAATACACTATGCATACCAAGGTACGACTGCACTCAACACCAACATCAATGGATGGCAGAAAATAACCTTTACCATAAGTACCATTAAGAGTGTGAGGTGAAAATATGCCCATGTGATGTTGGGGAAAATAGAGATTGACCTCAACAAGAGGTTAGAGGATTCACTGAGTATAAAGTGATATGTGTGATCATCATCATGCCAAACCCAGGCCAGTACAAGATCCCAGATTGGTTCTTAAACAGACAGAAGGATGTGAAGGATGGAAATTACAGCTGAGTTCTGGCCAAAGGTCTGGACAACAAGCTCTGTGAAGATCTGCAGCAAATAAAGAAGATTCTTGCCCACCAGAGACTATGACACTTTTTCTTTCTTTCTTTTCTTCTTTCTTTCTTTTTTTCTCTCTCTCTCTCTCTTTTTCTCTCTTTCTTTTCTCAAGACACAGGATCTTACTGTTATCCAGGCTGTACTGCAGTGGGGTGATCATAGCTTGCTACAGGCTAGAACTCCTAGGACTCAAACAATCCTCCCTCCTCACCCTCCTGAGTAGCTGGGATTACAAGTGTGTGCCACTACGCCTGGCTAATTTTTGTATTGTTTTGTAGAAACAGGGTTTTACCATGTTGCCTAGGTTGGTCTTGAACTCCTGGGTTCAAGAGATCCTCCCACTTCGGCCCCCCAAAGTGCTGAGATTACAGGCATGAATGACTGCACCCGGCAAAAACATGCTACTTCACTTTCATGTCAAGACTAAGCATACGGAGGCCACTGGCCTCCATGGCCACATCATGTTTGTATCCCAGAAGAAATAAATCTATAAGCCTTGTCTATCAATAAATAGTTTATATACCTTTAAATATCCAACATATAGTCACTGATGTTTATTATGCAAAATCTCCTACTTCTTCAAAATGGAAACAGTATTTACCCATGCCCAGTTTCCTGGCACTTCTACCATCCTTTACAGTTCTACATTCTTTCCAGATTAGAACAGCAATGCAATTTGAACATCTTCCACAGAACACTGGGATGCAAGTTATCAGAGTTGGGAAACTATTTAGAATATAATTATGTTCTCCCACTTTGGGCTTCTCTTTCTCTTGCTAAGGAGTCTCTCCTTCCCTCCTACTTCTCTCCTTACTCTCCTCTGCAAAAAGACAGAAGTAAAACTGAGGTTGAGGAGCTTGGTTTTTCCTAAGTAATCTTTCAATAATAGATCACTGCTAACTTAACTACACCCAGTAGCCTGCTGCATCCTTGTTTCTCTTTAGAAATGCACTTTAAAAGTTGTATTTATTATTTCTCAAATTTTTGCAAACGTGAATATATTTCTATTTCTAAGTTTATACCACCCCTATGTACTTGCTCTTGGTCCTGTTTCCTTTCTTCATATAACACTCTGTATCCTGTAAAAGGAAACTCTCCTCTTAGGCAGTGAGACCACAGACTATAGAGAATTAGGACCTAGAAACAGAATGTGCAGTTATAGGGAAAAGTATCCAGCTGTGGCTGATGAGGAAGCAAGCCAGCTCATCAGACTTCACTATTAGAATGTGAAGTTTCATGAAGGCAAGCGGTTTTTGTTGTTACTGTTGTTGGTTTTACCTATTTTGCTTACTGTTATGTTTCCAGGTCCAGAACAATGCCTGACATGCAATAAATATTTGTTGAATGAGTGAAAAATGGTTATCATTAGGCAGGGCAACATCCAGGTGAAAGGTAAGCCAAAAAAGAGTATTCACCACTACATGACCAAGTAGGAAGAGCCCAATTATGGAAGATCCAGGACAGGCAACAAGCAGACAGCACAAGAAAAGTCTGCCAGCAGTTAACAAGGCTTCAGCACTGCTGACATGTTAGGAAAAAAGAGAAAGACTGAGGTTAAGAAGGGTTCAAGCCCAGAGGCCATGGCCAAACCCAGTTTTTAGAAGTGGGCCTTATTCCTGAGCATAGCAGCAAGGCTGTCTTGATGCTGATTTCCAAGTATGCAAAAGCCCCCTAAATTCCTCCTGTCTAACGTGTCTTCTGATTCTAACCTAAAGATTTGAAACACCATTTCCCAAAAATCTATTAGTCATAGTTTTCTTTAGAATCAAAAGAAGAACTAAAGGCTTTTTGAGAAATTTCTCTGTAATCCTTCCTTTGTGTCCAAGCAGAGCCCCCACACAGTAAGGCACAGAACTGGATTCAAAGATTTAGCTAGCAGCCATGGTAACTAGGGTCTGTAGAATGACCCATGGGTAGTGATGTTTCAGAGGCCTGGGGAGCAGACCAAGTAGGACCTGATTATTTTTTTGAGTGAAACTCTAATTGGCCTATATTTCCTAAGTTTTGCATTTGCTAAGTAAATTTTTAGAGGGTGAGGGTATGTAGAATATAGATATTAAAAACAAAGAATAAAAGAGTGTTTACAGGCAAAGTAACTAGTCAAGTGTCACATTTTCTTGCAATTGACAAACACCACTTCTTGCTTGGAAGGCTGCATCTTTAGTTCCTAACTCAATGCCTGGTAGGAGACAATAAAATTTATTGAATGGGTGAATAAATGAATGAAATAGCTAGTTAATTAAGTTCATTACACGATGTTTTGTGTATTCCAATTTTTTGTGTCAGAATTGATTATCTGAATGTAACTCAAAGTCTTGAGGGGTGCCTCATTGCTTATTTGACTCAAGGGATCAATCAATGTTAGGGTCCCTGCTTAAGGAACAACAGAATGCTACTAAGAGGTCAGGTACAAATACGATGTTCCATTGACTTACAAAATCATTTTTCTCTACTATATTTTTTAAAGGCCTTGAGTAAAAATCCTTGAAAGAGCTCTTTAAAATACTGTGTCATGTACCAATCATATGACAGTTGAGGTACTTTCAGTGTAGAAAATAGTGAAAATAAACAAAGATTTAAAAATCTACTATGAATTACATAATACTTTTATAACTTTTAAAACACAAAAACACTTCTAAAAAAGTAATACACATATGTAAGAGACATACTTATGTTACGATTAAGATTGTAGACTTTGAGATTAATGACCTGGATTTGAAGACCAGTTTATCCATTTCCTAGTCTCATGATCTTTAGCAATTTGCTTAACCTCTCTGAGACTGAGTTACCTCACCTGTAAAATGGGGGTCATAATTACACCTACCTCATAGCATTTTTATGAGGATTAAATGAGATAATATGTGCAAAGGGTTTAGTACAGCACAGAATATAAGCACAGTAACTATTAATATTTATTTGGCTTATTAACATATATACTTTATGTAAATATTAATTCACTTGTTCTTGAAGTAATTCAGTGACTTCTCAGGCGTCTGAAACACACAGATTGAAAAACACTGCTGGATTCAGTAGGAACTGGGACATAGGGTATCTTCAGAAAGGATAATGGAGAGCTGTGTTGTCACTGAAGGAAATGGAGCTTGGGACTTGGAAGACTGGCAGAGCTGCTTCTCCGTAGGAGGTCTGGCTGCTACTGGAGCAGTGCCAGGAAGGCTCTGTCACTAGGAACAAGAGCTACCACTAACTGAATTAGTCCGTGGAAGCTGGGCACTGCTGCTGACAAGTACTGCCAAGATGGTCAGTGGTGGTCTGCCTCTGGGACCCTGCTGACTATACACAATAATGGAGGCTTACAAAAGAGGAACTAAGAAAATCCAAAGATTTGGAAGTGTCTGACCCTTTCTTCCCTTTATGGCTTCTCACTTGCTAAGCAGAATTTCAGCCCAACTCTCCATGCAACATCCAGTAGGGGACAAAAAACTATGCTCTATCAATACACCCTCATTGAGGAGGGTCAATAATCATTTCTCACCAAGAAAGTAGGAGGTCAGAAAGTGGACGAGGAATCAACTCGGTTTAGAGGATTGATCTAGAATCTTGTCCTCAGGCTTCTAGGGAATTATCTGAGTCTTGTATCTGAGACAAAAGCAACAGTTTTCTTTACAAATGCTCAGTAAAAATAGTGATGATGATGATGATAATGATGATGCTCATTTGTATGCATTTACATGCAACCACAGCATTGTTTTTATTATAATACCTTAGCAATAACTAATGAGAACATGTTAGGTGATGTTAAATAAAATACTTTTTTCCCAAAGACCGGGAACAGAGTTTCTTGGTTCGAACACCAGTTGTACCACCAAGCAGCTTTTCTCGAGGCTCAATTTTGTCATCTAAAAATGAAGTGGTAGAAGCAGAGGTTCTCAAGGTCACTTTCAGCTCTAGCATTATCTGACTAGACCACCCTACAATAAGATGATAGATAAGAGAGCCAAGGTTTGCCCTCCCTGTTACTCCTTTTATGCCTTTGAAATCTTTCCTTATTTCACCTGGTTGTGTTTCCTCCTTGTCAACCCTCAACTAACAGTGCCCAACACCAAGGTTTCTCTCTCTGTCTCTCAATTTTGGCACAAAACTAAATTCTGGCACAAAATTCCATTCCCAAACTATTACAGAGGCCATATTCTCAGATAGGTTGGAATCCATCAGAGAATTGGGCTTCACTTAGCCCAATTATTTTCTAGACTAAAACTAGACATGTACACGTTCACAGTTCTGTCCTTATAATAATCATCAGTTTTCCTACAAAACTATTAGCTCATATGCAACCATTTCCTTCTTCTGATGGAGAAAGTTTGTCTTATTTCCAAAAAACCATTTCTGCAGCCAGTTATACACTTTTTCCCGTTCATTTTTATCTGACTTTATTTATTTAAAAAAAAATTCTTTAAAACCTCTACTTTGGAATTTTTTGAAGACATTTCAGTCCTTTCATTTCTTTCTAGATTCAATACCAATGTCTAGAAAAATGGAATGGCAAGCTATTGCTTGTTCCCTGTCTCACTCCAAAATAGCCATGCACATCAAAATCATACAACAAAGCTAACCTTAGGAGGGATAGATAAGTTTCCCTTAAAAAATAAAAAGAATTGTCAATTAGAAGTGAATTAAATGTGTTTATAATGGAGCCAGAGGTTGTGGTTAAGACAAATGGATTGAAGGTAAAGTCCAATTTTTTTAAGTATAAGGAATATTTACATTAATCATTATACCTTTATGCCCGAAGAGCTGTTTTATAGGCTCTTTAAGCAAAAAGAGATTGGATTTGAATTCAATGACCTTCCAAATTGAGGGTTTTTTTAATGCTACTCCAGAATCATTTAAAAGTGGTGTTAGCTTTCTGTTCATGTTTGGTGAACTTTTTAAATCCAATAGCTTGATTTTAGAGTGTAACGTAGAAAAGGCTTTCTGATTTAAGAGTCTAAGCCTCTAGGAAATAAGATAGTATTTAAATGAACTTTTAAACCAAATAAAAAGTAGGCATTTAGGGTATGTGATTTAATCTTAATATTATATGTCAACATGAACACACGGCTTGTGATATTTAAAGTAAATATGGTTTTGTTCACATGTTGCTTGAGAAATTGAAATGAGTTGAGGTTTAGCCCCAGATGTGATTTTGTATAAGGTACATTGTTCAGCAATACAGAGACCTGATTAAACTGCCTGGAAGTGTCCACATGTGGGCTAAGTGGACAAGTTCTTGAGAGTTTCTTATTTCAAAAACAATGCTATAAAAAATCAGATTCTCAGAGATGTACCCTTAAAATGATAGATTGCTTTAAAAGGTGCTTCAGTTAATCTATACCATTTTGGGGTCCTGTTTATAAAAGTTAATACATCTCCTAGACATTAAAATAGTAGATTTTACTGACCTTACTAATATGTAAATCATATAAATTTAAAAATACAACTAAAATACACAAAAACTACATAAACATTAAATCAAAGGAAAGCATCAAGAGTCCATATTCCCATCACTTCCTCCAAGAAGCTGGTGTTAGGCTGCTATAAAAAAGCGTCATTGAATAGATGGCTTATAAATAACAGAAACGTATTTCTCACAGTTCTGGAGGCTGGAGGTCTGAGATCAGAATGTCAGCATGGTCCAGCTTTGGTGCAGGTCCTCTTTCAAGTTGCATACTGCCAAGTTTCTTGTTTTATCCTCACATAGTGAAGAGCAGAGAGGGGAGGCAAGCTCTCTCAGGACCCCAATAAGGGCAGTAATCTCATTCATGGGGTCCCTACCCTTATAACCTCATCTAATCCTAATTACCTCCCAAAGGCCCCGACTCCTAATACCATCATATTTGGGAAACAAGGTATTAACATATGAATTTTGGGGGAACACAAACATTCAGTGCATAATAAAGCTCAAGTAACCACCCAAAGCCGTCATGGAATTGCTAACACTCATTTTTTCTGAAATTCATAAATAGCACTTTATATGAAATGGAAATATGAGTGGCAGGTGGATGACTTAAATTAGTTGCTCAGAGTACATTTTTCCAGTTAGAAGAAAATCATCATAGGATTGGATATAGGTTTTAGGTAGATACGATGTGATCTTTTCAGTTTATAGCCAAAAGAAAGAAAAGAAAAGAATAGATGCTGAAGTTTGAAGATTCCCTAAGAGTTGCAGAAGGGGGATCAGCTAAGTAATGAGCCAGGAGAGCAGACACAGGTAGCACTGATTCAGGTGATGCTCCTGTAATGCAACTTGTAAGAGAAGGTGGGAGTGACCCTAAAAGAAGTATTCCGGTAGGTCACAGATAGCCAATGGCCCAAGACTTTTCAAAACCTGGAAGACTCATAAGCATAAGATAAAGATAACATAAGATAAATGTTAAGTCTTCCTGAGGCTATAAAATCAAAACAAAGTGGTAACAGTTGAGGTTAGTAAGCAATACTACTAACACCTCACTTTCATCATTCCTTTGGATCTTAAACTAAAAAATGGTAACTTCTTTACATGGTTTTGTGGGTATTAAATGAAATAATGTATGTAAAAGACCAGGACCTGATAACGACTCAAGTGTCAATTCACTTCATACTCTCTTTCCTGGCTTCTCAGGGCTTGAAAGTAGATCTCATTTAAATGATGAAAAAGAGTTTAAAGAGTTGAACTAGAGCCTGCTAGACCAGCTGTGTGAAGCTTGTGTCAAAGTGTGCTATTCAAATAAATGGAAAAGCTGCTGGATTTTCCTTTACAATACCACGAACATATTTACATTTGCTCTCTCTCCTTCCTTAATTTTCATGACTTCCTCCTAGCACTGCTCTAAGCTGGCTAATGAATGTCATCAGCGATCTCCTCCTTTCCAAATTCAACATATACTTTGGAGTGCTGTGCAGAATTAGACACTTCTTGGTGCTCCCTCTTGCTTCCATTTCTGTTACTTTCCTGGTTTACTTCTACCTCCTTCCATCTTCCTCTTCTTGGTTTCTCCTTTAAATGTCAATACTCCCCAGAGCTCTTCAGTCACTTTAATTGTACCCTCATGACTCTCTCCAAACTCCTTAACTTCAACTACAACATATATATATATATATA
>NW_016809865.1:482714-490307 GCF_001698545.2 Rhinopithecus bieti | reverse complement strand
TTTTTGAGTCGGAGTCTCACTCTGTCACCCAGGCTGGAGTGCAGTGGCGCGATCTCAGCTCACGACAACTTCTGCCTCCAGGATTCAATTGCTGAGGTGATTCTCCTGCCTCAGCCTCCCAAGTAGCTGGGACTACAGGCATGCACCACCACACCCAGCTAATTTTTCTGTATTTTTAGTACAGATGGGGTTTCACCATGTTGGTCAGGCCGGTCTTGAACTCCCGAGCTCAAATGATCCACCCACCTCAGCCTCCCAAAGTGCTGGGATTACAGGCATGAGCCACCGCACTTGGCCTACAACCTATATATACTCTTATCATATATCACCATTCATACTGTCTGTTCCAAATTATAGCCTATAAATCCAACTGCCAAATGAAGTCTGAGATCAGTTCAGTTCCAACTGAATGTCCCAAACACATCTCAAATTAAACATATCCCCAGACACCCCAGGTCTTCTTTTCTCCCATGGTACTTTGCAGATGCCTCATCCTAGCATTTGTCACACTGTACTGCTGGGGTTATTTCATTGACGACATGGACTATTTCTTATTCAATTTAAAATTCCTAGCCCCTGGCAAAGCACTGCCATACAGCAGGAATCTGCTAAATATGAGTGAGGAAGTACAAGTCTTGTGACACTGTTGAATTGAACCTGACACAGAGCATCTCTGCTCTGTCTAGAGTGTTTCCTTCTTTCCTTGGCTCTATAGTTTGTCTGGGTTATGTTTTGGTTACTGGGTTGCTTTGTTTTTAACTTTCTGATTGTTGCTGGGTAATTTCCTTGGGACTTTCTTGGTTGCTATGCTTCACATGCTGTGAGATTTCCATTTGTAACTAAATGGTCACATTTTTTTTTATCAGCCTCTGGCATGGAACAGGGCCTCAAAGAAGCTCAACTGCAACCATACACATATTTGTGGACAGTAACAAGCAGGAAAGGAGTTTGGCAGGAGTTCCCTTATCTCTGCCCAGAGCCATCCCTCGTGTCTCATTTTACCGTCTGCTTCCTCAAAAAAGAGCTCACTTTCTCAATACTCAACACGCCCTTGTGAATGTTTATTCCACTAGTAATGGATCTATAAATTTATAAAATGAAGTTTATTAACCTCAAAATAAAAATGAGAGGGTTGAAGCTTTTTTTCTCTAGCTTTTTTGGGATAAGGTCTTTTGGTAATTTTTTTTTGTTAACTTTAAAACAGATATTGTATGGCTGACCTTTTTTAAAACGTGGAAGAGTTCCATTGAAATCCTATTTGGAAGGAGATGTCTAATTTATTTGTCTTTTATAAACATGTTACAGTAAACTTCGTTTATCTAGAAATGTTGGGAACTGAAGGATTCAGATTAATCGAATACCCCAATTAATCCAAAAATATTTCCTAAATATTTCTCAACACTATCCTAGACACTGAGATGAAAATTGAAGAAGAGTTTTACAATACTGTTGGGAGTGAGGAGAAATCTAAGACATGTGTAGTAATTTGTGAACAACTTAAGAGGATAGTAGCAAATCAAATAAATCCTTAATTGAGCCCTTGAGGCTGACAAAAATATGACGATGTTTCTCTGGGCAACTTAATCTCTTGTTCTCCAAAATGATTATTCAAGCCTTCTTCACGCTCCTCAAACTACTGATTCTCTGCTGTGGTGCCACTGTCACAGCCATTGACTTCACCTACATTTTTGCCACCTCTCCCATGCTCAGAGGGCGACCTTGACTCCTGCTTCATATGAGAGAATAAAACACAGAAGCCCTCAGAAATGTCCTCAACTTCTTAAAACCAAATATATCAGCTTACATCCAGTCCTTTCACTCCGTTCAGATATAATAAAGGAGCTGTCTGTCCCTTTCCTATCTAAGGCCAATCCTCCCAGTGTCGTAGATAGATCTCCCTCCTCCTTTCTTCTCAGAATTCTTACAGGAATAACTATTCTTTCTCACTTTTACAGACTCACCCCCCTCCATCAGAATTTCCGAATAGTTTTCAAAACATCTTTAAGACTTTCATTGAAAAACTACCCCTCTCAACTCCCATTCTCCTGCTGATGTGATGCTATCTTTCTTTCCCTCTTCACAGACGTATTTTCCAGAAAACTTGTCTACACTTGCATCTTCACTTTCTCAACCCTCATTCACTCATCAACCCAATCTGGCCTCTGCCTCACACTCCACCAAAAGAGCTCTTGCAAATGTGACTGATGTGTTCCATGTTACTAATAGGTGTTTCTCAGAGAGCTTCAATTATAACCTACATGATAATTCACAAATCTATTTATTTGTGAGGAGTGACCCAACTCTGAAGCCAGACTCCCCACATTTGAGTCATAGCTCTACCACTTAATACTTGCATGCCTCAAGGAAGTTTTTGAACCTCTCTGTGCCTTGATATTAAAAATGTAAATAATAGGTAATAATTAACCTCAAATACCTACAGATATTCAGTGGATTATCTCATACATATATATAAATGTATTGAAAGAGCACCTAGAAATTGCTATTACATGCCTAGCCCAAATCTCTCTTCTGAACCCTAGACTCACATATGAAATTTCATACTGGACATTTCCACTTCCACATGTCAAAGGTACTGTATTAGTTTTCTACTGATGCTATAACAAATCACCACAAACATGAATATAGTTCTGTAGGTTAAAAGTTTGACAAAGGTCTCAATGGACTAAAATCAAGGTTCAAGTTGCTAGTAGGGCTGTTTTCCTTTCTGGAGGCTCAAGGGGAAAATCTGTTTTCTTGCCTTTGTCAGCTTCTAGAGGCCACCTGCATGACTTGAGTTATGATCCCTTTTCTCCATCTTCCATGGCATCTCTTTTTCTTACTCCCTTCTTCTGTCTCCCTCTTTGCTCTTTAAAAATTGAGATGTAATTCACATACCATAAAATTCATCATTTTAAAGTTTAAAATTCAGTGGTTGATGGTATATTTACAAAGTTGTACAAGCACCAGGACCATCTAATTCCAGAACATTTTTATCATCCCCAAAGGACATCCAATGCTCCTTAGCAGTAACTCCCCATTCCTGCCTTGTCCAGCCCTTGGCAACTAGGAATCTATGGTCTGTCACTATGGATTTTCCCATTTGGAACCTTTTATAGACATGAAATAATAAGTGTTCTTTTGTGACTGACTTCTTTTACTTAGCATCATGTTTTCAAGGTTCGTCCATGTGGTAGTATGTATCAATATTCCATTCTTTTTCATGGCTGAGTAATATTTTATTGTATGGATATACTATATTTGTTTATCTGCTCATCAGTTGATAAACATAGGGATTGTTTCCACTTTTTGGTTATTATGAATAATGCTACTATAAATATTCATGTACAAGCTTTTGCATGAACATATTTTTTCAGTTCTCGTGGATATGGACCTAGAGGTAGAATCATTTTACATTCCCACCAGCAGTGTATGAGGATTTCAATTTATCCACATCCTCACCAACAGTTATTTTCTTCCTTTAAAAAATTTATATAACTATCCTAGTGGCTATGAAATGTTATCTCATCATCATTTTGATTTGCATTTTCCTAATGACTGATGATGTTGAACATATTTTCAGTTGCTTATTGGCCATTTATGTATCTTTTTTGCAGAAATGAATATTCAAATCCTTTGCTCAGTTTTTAATTTCTTGTTTTTTTTTTAAATGTTGAGCTGTAAAAGTTCTTTTTATATTCTGGACAGTTAACTCTTTTCAGATATATGATGGGCAAATATTTTCTCCCATAGTGTGGGTAGTCTATTCACTGTTTTTGATACTGTCTTTTAATACGCAAACTTTTTAAAATTTTGGTGAAGTCCAATTTATTTATTTTTTTCTTTGGTTGCTTGTGCTTATGGTGTCATATCTAAGAAGCCATTGCCTTGGTCAAAGGTCATAAAGATTCATGCCTATGTTTTCTTCTAAAAATGTTATAATTCTGCCTCTTATATTTAAGTCTTTGATCCATTTTGAGTTAATTTTTGCATATGGCATGAGGAAGGCAGTCCAAATTCATTATTTGGCATATGGACATCAAGTTGTCCCAGCACCCTTTGTTGAAAATGCCATTTCTTCCTCATGGAATGGTCTTATCACCCTTGTCAAAAATCAGCTGACCATACACGTATGGGTTTATTTGTCTAAATTTATATCAGTATTATACTGTTTGGAGTAGTATTTCTTTGAAGTAGGGTTTGAAATCAGAAAGTGTACATCTTTCAATTTTGTTCTTACTTTTCAAGAGTAAGATTATTTTTATTTTTCTGGGTTCCTTGTAATTCCACAGAAATTTTAGGATCAGCTCATCTATTTCTGAAGAAAGGGAAGTTGGAATTTTGTTAGAGATTGCATTATATCTGTAATTAATTTGGGGGATTTTGCCATCTTGACAATATTAAGCTTCCAATGCAAGAATACCAGATGTCTTTCCATTTATTTAGGTCTTCTTTAATTTCTTTCAGCAATATCTGGTAGCTTTCAATGTAAATGTCTTATGCCTCTTTGGTTAAATTTACTCTTAAGTATTTTATTTTTTTTATGCTATTGTAAAGTGTAATTGTTTTCTTGATTTTATTTTTAGATTACTCATTGCTGGTATATGTGATTGCTGATTACTGGTACGTATAATTACACCTCACTTTTGTACATTGAGCTTGTATCCTGCAAACTTGCTGAGCTTCTTTGTTAGCTCTAATAGCTTTTTTGTGGATTCTTTATGGTTTTCCACATATAAGATCATGCCATCTGCAAATAGATACATTTACTTCTTCCTTTCCAATCTGGATGCCTTTTTATTCTGTTGAATGTAAGTGGTTAGAGCAGGCATCCTTGGTTTTCCTGATCTTAAGGGGAAGGCTTTCTGTCATTCACCGTAAGCATGATGTTTGTTGTGGGATTTTTAAAGATGCCTTTTACTAGTTTGAGGAATTTCCTTCTACCCCTAGTTAGTTGAGTATTTTTGTTATGAAAGGGTGGTGCATATGGGTCAAATGGTTTTCTGCATCTGGTGAAATGATCATGTGGAGTTTTTTCCTTTATTCTAAAATATGCTGTATTACATTGATTCAGTTTTGTGTGTTGAAACAATCTTGAATTCCTGGAATAAATTTCATTTGGTGATGATATATAATCCTTTCTATATGTTGTTGGATTATGTTTACTACCATGTTGTTGAAGATTCATAAGGGATATTGGTCTATAGTTTTCTTTTCCTATGATGCTTTTGCCTGGCTTTTGTATCAGGGTAATAGTGGCCTTATAGAATGAGTTAGGAAATATTCCCTTCTCTTCTATTTATTAGAAGAGTTTGTGAAGGATTGGTGCTAATTCTTCCTTGGCTGTTTGGTAGAACTCACCAGTGAAACCATCTGATCCTCAGCTTTTCTTTAATAAAAAATTTTTGATAACTGATTCAATCTCCTTTCTTATCATAGGTGATTTTATATTTCTTCTTGAGTCAGTGTTGGTAATTTGTGTCTTCTAAGAATTTGTCATTTTATCTAGGTAATCGAACTTGTCAGCATACCATTATTTACCATATTTCATTAAAATCCTTTCTACTAAGGAGGAACATTGCTACCAATGTCTGCCTTTTCTTTCCTGATTTTCGTAATTTGAGTCTTCTCTCTCCCACTCTCTCTCTCTTCGAGTAGTTATCAGTCTAGTTAAATGTTAATCAAGTTTGTTGATATCCTTAAAGAAACAACTTTTGGTTTCATTGAGGTTCTATATGATTTTTCCATTCTCTATTGTGTTTATTTTAGCTCTAATATTTATTACTTCCTTCTTTCTGCTTGCTTTTGGTTCAGTTTGCTCTTCTTTTTCTTTTTTTCTTAATGTGAAAATGTAGGTTTTTTCTTCTTTTTAAAATGTAGGTGTCTACAGTTATAAATCCTCTCTGATCACTGCTTTCATTGTATCCCATTAGTTTTGGTATGCTGTGTTTTCACTTACATTCATCTAGAAGTATTTTCTAATTTTCCTTGTGGTTTCTCCTTTGAATCATTCATTGGTCCTTTAGATGTATGTCATTTAATTTCCACATATGTGCGAATTTTTCAAATTTTCTTCTGTTTTTGATTTTTCAATTTCATTTCATTGTGGGCAAAAGGACACACTGTGTATGATTTCAATCATGCTAAATTTGCAGGATTTGTTTAATGGCCTAACATATGGTCTATTTTGGTGAATATTCCATGAGGACTTGAAAAGAATATGTATTCTGCTGTAACTGGGTGGAGTGTCCTATAGATGTCTGTTAGGTCTAGTTGGTTTGTAGCGTTGTTTGAGTTTACTTCCTTGCTGATCTTCTATTACTTGTCTATCAGTTATGGCAAGTGGGGTACTGAAGTCTCAAATTATTGTTGAATTGTCTATCTTTGTTCAATTTGTAAGCTTTTGCTTCATATATATTGAGTCTCTGTTAAGTATATTTACATCTATATTTATTGTATTTTTCTGGTAGATTAATCTTTTATCATTATAAAGTGTCCATCTTTGACTCTAGAAATAACATTTGTCTTAAAGTCCATTTTGTCTAATATTAATATAGCCACTAGAGCTTTCTTTTGGTTACTTTTGCAGGTATCTATTTTCTATCCTGTTACTTTCAACCTGTTTGCACCTTTGTATCTAAAGTGAGTCTCTTGTAAGTAACATATAATTGGATCATATTTTAGAAGCCATCTGCCAATCTAACTGGAGAATTTAACCCATTTACACATTTAATATATTTATTGATAAAATGGGATTTACATCTGCTACTTTGCTATTTTGTTTTTATTTATTATGTCTTTTTTGTTCCTGAATTCCTCCATTACTGCCACCTTTTCTGTTAAACAGATATTTCTAGTATATCATTTTAATTCCTTTGTATGGTTATCTTCTACTATATATTTCTGAATTATTTTCCTGGTGGCTTTCCTGTTGATTACCATTAATATCTTAAGGTCAGGTCATTAAAACTTCAATTCTATCTGTAACCTTAATTCCTCTTTGCAATGTAAAATTTATTCACAGGTTCCAGGAATTAAGTTGTGAACATTTTGAGAGGGCCATTATTCTGCCTACTACAGATACTTAAAAGTCAATACACAAAAGACCCTTCCCTTTCATTAAATGTGTGCACACAAATACACAATTGTACACACACTAATAGACTTCACAAAATAAACTATCAAATGACAAATATACTCTTGGTGCTCTTCTAATGCTTTCTTATCTCATGACTGATAGAATAATCTATGGTGTTGCTTAAGCCAGACCTAGGAGTCATATTTGACATCTTCCCCTCTGTCACCCTTCAAATCAGATTTATCACTGAGTCCTAATGATTTACCTCCAAAAAAATTCTTTGTAATTGACCCATTGTTCTGCAGTCCTAATTTCATTGCTCTTATCTAAACCAGTGTTTATGAACCTTTTTTTCTTATTATTTTCTATTGGTTTCCTTTTTGTACCCATGAAATGTTAATACCATGAATATACTGTACAACTGTGATTTATATATAAAAAGAATAAGTTTGGCTGCTCTGCCTATAGAGTAGCCATTCTTTTTATTCGTTTACTTTCTTTTTTTTTTTTTTTTTTTT
>NW_016809865.1:435923-477827 GCF_001698545.2 Rhinopithecus bieti | reverse complement strand
TGTTCTCACTCATAGGTGGGAACTGAACAATGAGATCACTTGGACTCGGGAAGGGGAACATCACACACTGGGGCCTATCATGGGGAGGGGGGAGGGGGGAAGGATTGCATTGGGGAGTTATACATGATATAAATGATGAATTGATGGGTGCTGACGAGTTGATGGGTGCAGCACACCAACATGGCACAAATATACATATGTAACAAACCTGCACGTTATGCACATGTACCCTAGAACTTAAAATATAATAAAAAAATGAAAAAAAAAAAAAAAATAGGACCTGCAGGGCCAAGATGGGTGACTAGAAGCAGCAGTATTCAGAGGCTGCCATTGAAAAAACCATAATAAGCCTGTGAATCCTTCACCAGAAACCAAGGTATTCAGGTTGTCTCATCAAAATTGACTAGAAGACTGGTGTGACTCATGGAGAGAAGGAAGAAGAGTGTGTTGCTGCGGCCCACCTAAGAGCAAGAAGAGTGTGTTGCTGCGGCCCACCTAAGAGCCACAGGGGCAGGGGAACCCCCTCCCCCCAGCCAAGGGAGGTGGTGAGTGAGCATGCTGCCTAGCCGGGGAAACTGTGCTATTTCTATGGAACTGTGCAATCCCCGAATTGGAAAATCCCACTCGGGAACCCATGCCACTGGGGCCTAGCATCCAAACCCTGGAAAATGCAGATTCTTACAGCCTCTCGGCTGGAATCTGTTTAAGCCTACCAAACTCCTGAGGCGAAGGGCAACCAGCACCTGCTGGGGCTGCCTGCTGTCTAAGCCATTTGAGCTCCTTGCAGGAGGGGCAGCAACTAGCACTGGGCCTAACACTCTAAGCTCCCTGGGCAGGGGAAAGGCGGTACCCATTTCTATAGCTCCAAGCTGTGCTTTTCTCCTGCTGGAGGCAGGGAGGCTGGATGGTTTGGTCCCAAGACTTGTCCCCACAGCCCACACACTGGCTGTGGCAGTCTGCAGCCAGAGTGCCTCTTCAGGCCTAACACTGACCCATCCTTCTTCATTAGGTGGGGCTTCCTTGCAGGAACCCCAGTAACTCCAGCCAGAGGCTCAGGGACAGAATTCAGATCTCCCTGGGCCTGAGCCCCTAGGGGGAGGGGTGGCCACCGTCTCTATGGACCAGCAGACTTAGCCTTGCCTCCTGGTAGTTCGGAGGAATCCAGACAGCCCAGACGAATGGGTTTTCCCCCAGTGAAGCACACCCCCTCCACCAAGGGAGAAGTGCTTCATTAAATGGGTCCTGCTCCCTGTGCCACCCAACTGGGTGAAACCCTCCAACAGGGGTTGTCAGACACCCTATACAGGAGCAATCCTACTGACATCAGGTTGGTGCCACTCGAGGTTAGAGGTACCAGAAGAAGGAGGAGGCACCATCTTTGCCATTCTATTGCCTCCTTGAGTGACATCTCCAGAGAGCAAATCAGATGAATATGGCCAGAGGTGAACCTCCAGCAAATTGCAGCAGTCCTAGAGAAGAGGAACCTGACTATTGAAAGAAAAACAAGCAGAAAGCAACAACAAAACAGCATCATCAACAACAACAACAAAAAACCCTTAAAAACCCATCCAAGGGTCAGTAGCCTGAAAGACCAAAACTAGACAAATGCATGAGGATGAGAAATAATCAACGAAAAAATGCTGAAAAACCAAAAGGCCACAGTGTCTCTTCTCCTCCAAATGGTTGCAATGTCTCTCCATCAAGGGTGCAGAAGTGGACAGAGGATCAGATGGATGAATTGACAGAAGTAGGCTTCAGAGGATGGGTAATAAACTATGCTGAGCTAAAAGAGCATGTTCTAACCCAATGCAAAGAAGCTAAGAACCTTGATAAAAAGTTAGAGGAATTGCTAACTAGAATAACCAGTTTAGAGAGGAACATTAATGATCTGATGGAGCTGAAAAACACAGCTCGGGAACTTTGTGAAGCATACACAAGTATCAACAGTGGAATCGACCAAGCTGAAGAAAGACTATCAGAGTTTGAAGACCACCTTACTGAAATAAGACATGCAGACAAGAATAGAGAAAAAAGAATTAAAAGAAATGAACAAAGCCTCCAAGAAATATGGGACTTCATAAAAAGACTGAAACTACGATTAATTAGAGTACCAGAAGGAGACAGGGAGAATGGAAACAAGCTGGAAAATACACTTCAGGGTATTACCCAGGAGAACTTTCCCAACCTAGCAATACAGGCCAACATTGAAATTCAGGAAATACAGAGAACACCATTAAGATACTCCACAAGAAGGTCGACCCCAAGACACATAATCATCAGATTCTCCAAGGTTGAAATGAAGGAAAAACTATTAAGGGCAGACAGAGAGAAAGGCCAGGTTGCCTACAAAGGGAAGTTCATCAGACTAACAGTGGACCTCTCAGCAGAAACTCTACAAGCCAGAAGAGATTGGGGCCAATATTCAACATTCTTAAAGAAAAGAATTTTCAACCCGGAATTTCATATCCAGCCAAACTAAGCTTCATAAGCAAAGAAGAAATAAAATCCTTTCCAGACAAGCAAATGCTGAGGGATTTTGTAACTACCAGGCCTGCCATGCAAGAGCTCCTGAAAGAAGCACTAAATATGGAAAGGAAAAACTGGTACCAGCCACTGCAAAAACACATTAATATATAAAGACCAGTGACACTATAAAGAAACTGCATCAACTAGTGTGCAAAATTACCAAATAGCATCATGATAACAGAATCAAATTTACACATAACAAAACTAACCTTAAATGTAAATGGGTTAAATGCCCCAATTAAAAGACACAGACTGGCAAATTGGATAAGGAGTCAAGACTCATTGGTGTGATGTATTCAGGAGACCATCTTACATGCAAAGACACATACAGGCTCAAAATAAAGGGATGGAGGAAAATTTACCAAGCAAATGGGAAGCAAATAAAAGCAGGGGTTCCAATCCTAGTCTCTGACAAAACAGACTTTAAACTAACAAAGGTCAAAAAAACAAAGTGGGCAAAGAATATGAACAGGCACTTCTCCAAGGAAGAAATTTATGTGGCCAAGAAACATACAAAAAAAAGCTCAACATCACTGATCATTAGAAAAATGCGATAAAAACCACAATGAGATACCATCTTATGCTAGTCAGAATGGCAATCATTAAAAAGTCAAGAAACAACAGATACCGGCAAGGCTGTGGAGAAATAGGAATGCTTTTACACTGTTGGTGGGAGTGTAAATTAGTTCAATCATTGTGGAAGAAAGTGTGGCAATTCCTCAAGGATCTAGAACCAGAAATATCATTTGACCTAGCAATCCCATTACTGGGTATATACCCAACAGAATATAAATCTTTCTATTATAAAGATAAATGCACATGTATGTTTACTGCAACATTATTCACAATAGCAAAGACATGGAATCAAACCAAATGTCCATCAATGACAGACTGGATAAAGAAAATGTGGTACATATACACCATGGAATACCATACAGCTCTAAAAAGGAATGAGATCATGTCCTTTGCAGGGACATGGATGCAGCTGGAAGCCATCATCATCAGCAAGCTAAAACAGGAACAGAAAACCAAACAACACATGTTATTACTCATAAGTGAAAGCTGAACAATGAGAACACATGGACACAGGGAGGAAAACAACACACACCAGGGACCGTCAGGGGAGAGAGGTGAGGAAGAGCATCAGGACAAATAGTTAATGCATGTGGGGCTTAATACCTAGATGATGGGTTGATAGGTGTAGCAAAACACCATGTCACACCTATGTATCAATTATATGTGTTTACCTATGTATCAAACCTTCACGTTCTGCACATGTATCCCAGAACTTAAAGTAAAATAAAATTTAAAAAAAAATACTTTACCAAAAAAATGAATTGTTTTTTGTAACAAGTCACAGTTGGAGAAATTGGTTATTTTACAAAGGCTTTGACTGGAGTGGCTTGCTTTCTTTTAAGGAATCAAACTTGACTTGTAGAGTCAATAAAAGCCTCTTGGGAAGACTGGCCTCATACCTTATCTACCCAGTCCCTGTACTGGTTTCCTGACCTGTGGTAAGTAAAGAATGTCACTTTCTAACAGGCCCATGAGCTCCAAGTTATCTTGGGACCTCGAAAGGAAAGGAATTTACCCAGTTCATAGGTATTTGATGATAGAAACTCATGGCTAGGCTCAGGTTTAAAAACCATCTTATCTGAGATTCCTTTTATGGAACAAAGTTCCATCAAAGCCAATGTAAAAGCCTATGTGAAAATAATTATTCTTGCTGTACTTTATACCAATAATCAGGCCACGTATAATAAAGCAAATTGTTCTTACCATGATATGTCTTTAGTAAAAATGGGAAACTGGAAAGAGGAAAATTTTGTTTCAAGAACTAAGGTATACCTGTTATTTGATTCTAGTCTCATCAGTTGTTTTTGAGGGCTTTTTCCCCCAGCAATTTAGACTAGTTCTGCTTATTCCTGTGAACCAACCAGTGATCTCTGGCCAGTGCTCAAAAGAAACAGGAGGAATGGGTAATGTAAAAATCTGGATTCATATTCTAATTCTGGGTATGTATTGGTATCAGCCAGCAACCCCACATCAGCTTGTTGACAACAGTGGCCTAGTTCATAGAAAGCCTTGTTATTTAATTTACTTGGGATAATTTTACTTACTTTGCTTTACTGTTGTGGAATATATTCCTGTTGTACTTGTTGTGCAGGAATGCAGGATAAGCTTACCAAACATTTTCTTAAATCGAACACTTATTAATCTTCCAGATATCAACTTTTGTTGGAACTTGGAATTATAAATGGCCATACTGATACTTTCTGACTGAGTTCCTCTCTACCCCAAATACAAGAGACCCTAATAGTTAAGCAAGAATATCATCACCCCTATTCAGCCTGAAGAAGTTACAGAAGATAGATCTTTGCCACTCTGCAACCCTTAGGATTAAGGGTTCTCTTGTAAAAAGGAAGGAGGAAATATGTCAGAGGCATTCGAACCAGAGCTACTCCATCTTGAATAGGGGCTGGGTAAAAATAAGGCTGAGACTTATTGGGCTGCATTCCCAGCACCGGATGAGATAGGAGGTCAAGTTATATTTTCCAGCAAAAGTAAAACTATTAATAACATTAAATCAGAGTGAACAGGCAACCTACAGAAAGGTCAAAAAAGACCTTGCCAATAAAACAGCATATAGTAAAGAAGCTGGCCAAATCCCACCAAAGCCAAGATGGCAACGAAAGTGACCTCTGGTCATCCTTACTGCTCATTACATGCTAATTATAATGCTATAATGCTATGGCCATACTGATACTTTCAGACTGTATCATGTAGCATACATCTGACTGTATGCTAAAAGACATGCCCAGCAGTGCCATGACAGTTTACAAATGCCATGGTAATGTCAGGAAGTTACACTATATGGTCTAAAAAAGGGAGGAACCCTCAGTTCTGGGAACTGCCCACCCCTTTCCTGGGAAACTCATAAATAATCTACCTCTTGTTTAGGATATAATCAAGAAATAACCATAAAAATGGCAGCTGAGCAGCCCACACTGCTGCTCTCCCTATGGAGTAGCAATTCTTTTATTCCTTTACTTTTTTAATAAACATGCTTTCACTTAAAAAAAAAATAGACAAACAGAAAGCCAAGTCATGAGTGAACTCCCATTCACAATTGCTACTAAGAGAATAAAACACCTAGGAATACAACTTACAGGGATTGATGGACCTCTTCAAGGGAAATATACAAACCACTGCTCAAGGAATAATAGGGACACAAACAAATGGAAAAACATTCCATGTTCATGGTAGGAAGATCAATATTGTGAAAATTGGCCATATTGCCCAAAAAGGTATTTATAGATTCAATGCTATCCCCATTCAGCTACCATTGACTTTCTTCGCAGAATTAGAAAAACTCTTTAAATTTATATGGAACCAAAAAAGAGCCCCAAATAGCCAAGACAATCCTAAGCAAAAAGAACAAAGCTGGAGGATTCACGCTTCCTGGACTTCAACTCATACTACAAGGCTACAGTAACCAAAACAGTATGGTACTGGTACCAAGCACATGGTACTGGTACCAAAACAGCATCATAGACCAATGGAACAGGTAACAGAGGACTCAGAAATAACACCACACATCTACAACCATCTGATCTTTTGACAAACTGACAAAAACAAGAATAGGGAGATTTCCTATTTATAAATGATGCTGGAAAACTGGCTAGCCTATGAGAAAATTGAAACGGCCTTCCTTACACCTTATAAAAAAATTACTCAAGATGGATTGAAGATTTAAATATAAGACCTAAAACATAAAAACCCTATTAAGAAACCTAGGCAATACCATTCAGCATAAGCATGGGCAAAGACTTCATGACTAAAACCAAAAGCAATGGCAACAAAAGCCAAAACAGACAAATGGGATCTAATTAAGCTAAAGAGTTTCTGCACACCAAAAGAAACTATCAGCAGAGTGAACAGGCAACCTACAGAACGGGAGAAAATTTTTGCAATCTATCCATCTGACAAAGGGCTAATATCCAGAATCTACAAGGAGCTTAAACAAATTGACAAGAAAAAACAAATAACCCCATCAAAAAGTGGGTGGAGGATATGAACAGGCATTTCTCAAAAGAAGACATTTATGTGACCAACAAACATGAAAAAAAGCTCATCATCACTGGTCATTAGAGAAATGCAAATCAAAACCACAATGAGATACCATCTAACACCAGTTAGAGTGGCAATCATTAAAAAGTCAAGAAACAACAGATATTGACAAGAAATAGGAATGCTTTTACACTGTTGGTGGGAGTGTAAATTAGTTCAACCACTGTGGAAGACAGTGTGGCAGTTCCTCAAGGATCTAGAACTAGAAATACGATTTGACCCAGCCATTCCATTACTGGATATATAATCAAAGGATTATAAATCATTCTACTATAAAGACACACGCATACATATGCTTATTGTGGCACTATTCACAATAGCAAAGACTTGGAACCAACTCAAATGCCCTTCAATGATAGACTGGATAAAGAAAATGTGGTACATATACACCATGGGATACTATGCAGCCATAAAAAAGGATGAGGTCACGTCCTTTGCAGGGACACAGATGAAGCTGGAAACCATCATTCTCAGCAAACTAACACAGGAACAGAAAACCAAACACCACATGTTCTCACTCATAAGTGGGAGTTGAACAATTAGAACATGTGGACACAGGGAGGGGAACATCACACACCGGGGCCTGTTGGCAGGTAGGGGGCTGGCGGGGGCTAGGGGAGGGATAGCATTAGGAGAAATACCTAATGTAGATGATGGGTTGATGGGTGCAGCAAACCACCATGGCACGTGTCTACCTACATAACAAACCTGTATGTTCTGCACATGTATCCCAGAACTTAAAGTATAATTAAAAAAAAAAAAAGAGTAAGCTTTTATATATAATGCAGAATGAGAAGTAAAGTTTTCAAGTTAAAGTAAATTAAAATAAAAAATTAAAAGGTATTAATATTTAACTCAACTGTAAAACTGAATATGCTGAGTAGCTTCAAATATAATTTATATGCTTAAATAAATTATATCAAATTATAGATGCAAATAGTTAATATATAGAATTACACAATAATAATAGCAACAGGATCAATTTAAAAAAATTTCAAAGCATATTTTCCAGCGAAAGTACAACTACTAATAACATTAATTTCTTAAAATTATTTTAGTAAACTTTTTTAGTAGACTTTTACTCAATATGAGAACATCTTTTAGCTTATTTAGCTGCTAGATATCCACTCAGATATTGTTGGCATTTTTTCCTTTTAACATTTGACAAAATGAATGATGAGTTGATTAACTTTTGTCAAATTAAATAATGCAATATAAAATATTTTAGTTTAATTCTGAAAGCCCAATGCGCACAAAAAGCATGAGGATCAAATATAAACAACATCCACAATGTGGCCAATAGCAGCCCATAGCCATGCTTGGGCCATCTTCTTGCAATATGACTTTAAGATGGAATAATCATGCATTAGAAAATTCTTTAATCACAGCCATCTATTCCACATAGTTTTGTAACACTGATCTTCCATACATTTTGTGTATTTTTCAATTATTCAATTTCTATACTGCTAATGTGACACCCCAAAACAACAGCAAAAACCAGTAATAGGAATTAAATACTAAGGAATAAGGTTTTATTATTTAGGGTTGAGCTTTGTAGGGCTACAAATCATTGTAATAGCTAAGATTTTTTTTTCCCTCCATGAACCAATTTTAGCCCTGTTGGGGGTGATATCACCCCTGTTGAGAGGTCATGGTCTAAATAAGTATCATTTGTCACTCCTGTTTCTAAAATAATCTCCTGGTAGGCCTCAATACCTCCTTTCTTCCTCTCTGCTCCGTTCTGCACAATGCTGTCACATGATTTCTCAAAACATAAATCTGATCACCCCACCTCCTTCAATGCTTTCAGTGCTTTCACAATGAAGCCACAATGCCCAATGCTCCCTACAAATCATGCATAACTTGGTCCTAACTCTGGTTTCATCTCATACAACATTCTCCAACCCTCTCTGCACTTCACCAGCACTAGGCTTCATTTCACTGAACCAATTCATGCCACGGGGACTTCATACATGCTGCTCTTCTGCCTGGAAGCCGCAGAAGCCGCATCTCTGCCTTTTTTGTTTAGCTAAAGGCTACTTCTTCAGATTGTTGCTTAATCATTCCTTCCTCAAGGAATCCTTTACTATTATCTTCAATTTCATCAAATCTGCCTTTAATAAACTGTGATACAGGCATACCTTCCCTTCAATAGCACTCATCACAGTTGTAATTTTATATTTATTGTGCTATAAGTGTTATAGTTGCTATACTCTATAGTTTTTTTCCCATCAGTATCTCCCCAGTATCTAGCACAAGTCTGGTACATGGTAGATGCACAATGAATTTATTAAATGAATGCATAATTGATGAATTAATTATGTTTTAATGAACTTGAGTAATTCAAAGAGGTAAAAAGTGAATGACATCCATACCATAATATTCAGCAAAGGCTTAATGAGGCAAAAGTAAAACTATTACAATAAGTATAAACTATAATAACAATATGTATTCCAGGAATCTTATTTTCAAGTCCAATTAAATAAATTGTGTAGGTTGCCATATCATCACTTTAGAATGCCATCATATGTAGTGAATGCTAAGACTGTTCTAAATATAACTACTTTTCGATACGTCAGATCACATCCTAAAAACCTGTAGTGCCTTAGGGACATCATTGTGAACCACAATTATCATAGCACAACTCAGCAGTCACAGACAACACAGGCTTGCTTTCAGGATCTGTCAAAAATGCTGCACCAGCATTTTGCACTTCAGCCTTCTGCTGTGCTCTGGGCTGAAGACAGTACCCTGGCATACACCAAGCAGGCAAAATTAGCTCTCACAAGCCTTATCCATGGGAAATGGATAAGGCAACCACTAACCTCTATCCATAGAAAATGGCCTTCATGCCATTTATGGTACAAGTGTTCAGCATTGTTCCTGCTAAGGACAGCAATAATGTAGTGAAACGTGTAACAGGTTTTAGTCAGAAATTTGGGACTTAATCCTGCCTCCATTATCAACCAGTTGGATGATCTTGGAAAATGCATTTGACCTCTTTATACCTCAGTAGAAAGTTAGAATAAATCAGTAGTTGAAACATTTTCACTACTAAGCTCTCCTGTTAATAACTTTTAACCTATAAACCTTGTGCTTCAAAATATTATATCTAGTAAAATTCACTTACTGAGCAGTAAATTTTGTTTTGTTAAAAATTCTGACAAATATCTAAGGGGGTTAGGAATGGTGGCAAACAGAAAAGGGGAGCTGTGGGAGGCAGAAGACAGGGTACATGAATGGGCTGGAAGGAGATGTCAGGGAATTAATGTCCTGTTTTTACAGAACAAAGACCTATATGACTGAGTACGTTAGAGAAACAAACTCCAGCAAAAGTAGGATTTTCTCTAGGTATTTTGACATATTAAAATTAGCTTATAACACCCATTATTACCTTTGTAATTATCCAAAGATCTGGGGCTGGACACTATAGCACAAGATGATTCCTGAGGTGCCTAGGAAAAGTGTGCTTCAAAATGAATTTCTATTAAATGAGTTTTGAGTCACCGACTTCTGAAATCAAATTAGGGAAATTTGGGGTAGGGGGGCAGACAAGGGGAGTTATCTCTTATAAATGTAAGTTACATGTTTAAAAAAAGTCATACAATTCAAGGGAAAATATTTCTGTCCTGCAAATACACATTCAAAATATTAATTGTATAAATATGTCCTATCACTGGTTTAAATTCATTTACATTATACATTCCCAGTGAGTACACTATTACACTCAATTGGGCAAAACTATTTCTTGGGGATGCTCAAAAAATCTTAATATTGCAATGGTATATGGGCCGCCAAAGCTCAACCCTACCTGGTAAAATCTCATTTCTTAATTCTATTTAATTCCTCTCATTGGGTTTTGGATTTGAGAGAGGTATCACATGAGCAGCATGGGCACTGAATTCACCGAAGGTACACAAAATACATGCCAGATCAATGCTACAAAACTATACACATAGACAGCTGCGAATTGAAGTCTTTCTCTCGCTTGATGGCTCAATCTCAGACTCCTCAGAGTTTCAAGAAGTGGCCTGCTCATGGCTATGGGTTGCTGTTGGCCTGTGGATGTTGTTTATATTTGTTCCTCATGCTTTTGTGTGTGAGTTGGGCTTTGAGAATTAAACAAGAATAGTTTACATTTTATTGTTTAAGCTGAAAAATATCATGTGATCCATTATTAGTTATATCAAGTGCTAAAAAAATCAGTATCTGAATAAAATCTAGCAACTACATTATATTCTCATATCAAGCATAAGCCTAAAGTTACCTTATTAAGAATAGTTTTAAGAAATCAATTTAATATTTTATTTTGGCTGGAAAATAATACCTTGGAATGATTTTCAAAATTTGATTACATTTCTATCATTCTTACATATTTATATAAATTTCTAGGATTTGACACCTCTTTTGAATTTAGTTCCTTTAGGATTTTCATATTTAACAGCTGTCATTTTAAAATTATTTTCTTAGCTTATCCAATTTTTTTCCAGTTAAAAGTGAGAGTGACTATCATAACTTTCTACATTCTAACTGGAGCAGAATGTTATTTATTTTAATGTTGCCATATTGATAGAGAGGAAAAATTAACAGGATATGGGGATTCTACATATTTGAGAAAGAAGAAGGGGTCTATCAGTATCTGAGGTGAAGATTATGTCTCCAGGCTAAAGACACTGACACACTAGGCACTTTATTCTGAAGAGGGTCTCTATATAGGGGAAAGGAACAAATGTATTTCGTACAAATGGGCTCCAACACTAGGGATGACGCTGATTCTCAAATTGTGGGGCTTAAGCTCTTTAAACTCTACTTATGTAAAGTCAGTTGATCCATGCCTTTGAACTAAAATTTCCTATAGTTTCCTTTTAGGGTCAAAAGCAGATGTGAAACCTCATTCAAGACTTTTCTCTTTGGTCCAGAAAGAGATGTTAGCCAAAATGCTAGATGAGATCAAAGATCTAGGAAGAAGCTCTAGTTTCTAATGTCCATGTATAGTCACCCTGTGTGGGGCACAGGTTGCAGATGCCTGAAGCTAGGCAGGGTATGTATCTTTCTGAAGTTGCATATTCTGATAAATAATGGTTTTCCATAGCTAATCATCCTGAAGAGGAAAACCTGTCATTAAGTCTGCTAAATGAGCCAGTCAAGGAACTTTGTGCTAGAGAATAAGTTTTTGGCTGGGCACAGTGGCTCATGCTTCTAATTCCAACATTTTGGGAGACCCAATTGGAAAGATAACTTGAGTCTGGAAGTTCAAGAACAGCCTGGGCAACATGGCAAGACCCTGTCTCTATCTTTAAAAAAAAAAGTTACCAAAAAGAGAGAGAATGAATCTTTCTACTTCATTGCAGTATATTAGGTATTTGGGGAGCAGATACCTTAGCTACATCCAGACCTGATGGAAAGGACTAAATATTTCCTGGAGGTGTTAGACTTTGAGCTAAACACTGTAACTGGAAGATGTGGATGGGTTTCTCCTTTGGACAGAAGGTGAGTATGTTCTATGTGTCAAAAAAGGAGTATGAATATTTGGGTGACCAAAGTGGAGGGCATTGTGGCTAAAGCTGCTAATGTATTATTTTTTGATTGCTGTCATAACAAATTGCCATAAACTTAGTGACTTAAACCAGTGGTCCCCAACTGTTTAGGCCTCAGGGATTGGTTTTGTGGAAGACAATTTTTTCACGGACTCAAGGGTGGGGTGGGAGATGTTTCAAGATGAAACTGTTCCACCTCAGATCATCAGGCATTAGATTCTTATAAGGAGCGTGCAACCTAGATCCCTCACATATGCAGTTCACAATAGGGCTCATGCTCCTATGAGAATCTGATGTCAACACTCATCTGACAGGAGGTGGAGCTCAGGCAGTAATGCTTACCTGCCCCTCAGCTCCTGCTGTGCAACCCAGTTCCTAACAGATAACAGATGAATGAACAGATAACAGGCTATGGATCCATGGCCCAAGGATTGGGGACACCTGGCTTAAACAAAAAAAATTATTATTTTTCAGTTTTATAGACTAGAAGTTTGACATGGACCTCACTGGGCTAAGATTAGGTGTTAGCCGGGCTGAGTTCCTTTCTGGAGATCCTAGGAGAAAATCTATATCCTTGCATTTTCTAGTTTCTAAAGGCCACCTACATTCCTTGGCTAATGGTTCCCTTTCTTCATCTTCGAAGCCAGCAATGGTGGGTTGAGTCCTTTTCACATGGAATATCTGACTCTCATCTTAGCTCCCTTCTTACCATAGCTTGGACAAATTATCTGCTTTTAAGAATCTATGTGATTAGATTGGGCCTACTGGGATAATCCTGGATAATCTGCCTGTCTAAAGGTCCTTACCTTAATCACATATGAAAAATCCTTTTTCCTATGAAAGATAATATATTTACAGAAACATTCTAGTATTAGGATGTAGACATCTTTGGGGGACAATTATTCTACCTACCATAGCTAAGTACACTTCAATATTAATGTTCTTCTTCATCAAAAGTATTTACTAAAAACTGGGAATATCACTATAAATGTCCATGTCATTTACTAAAAACTGAGAATATCATTGCCCAGAATAAAGACCATGTTTCTCCACTTCCTTTGATGTGACTAAATTCTATGATGGGATGTAAATGAAAGTGATATATGCAGCTTCTGGAAGTTGCCTTAAAGAGGGAGGGGATTTCTTTATCTTTTATCCTTCCTGCTGGCCAAAATGGACATATGAGGAATGAAGGTGGATTAGACATCTTTAGCCAAGATATAGAAGGTGCATAATGAAGGTGAAAGAGTAATGAGACAGAAGAGTGTGTCTCAGTTAGCTATGGAATCATTATATCAATCCTGTGTTCTTAATGTGAGGGAAAATATTAAGTCTATTTTCCTACCCACTGTTACTTGGGAGTTTTGATACTCACAGTCAAAGCTAATCCTATCAAATACAAAGGACAATAAAGTTGCCAGTCCAGTGTATAGAAAGTGAGATAAATGGATGAGGAACGAGAAAACAGGATTTGAGATTTCTCCAGACATTGGCCAGTTAAAGAAGGAGAAGCTATGGGTATGGCCATCCTCCCTACCCTCCCACCCCCACAAACTCAAGAAGGTGTAACTGCAGGACACAAGAGAATTACAGGGCTCAAATACATCAGCCTTCTCCATTATGGGAGTCTCTCATTAAAGTTCTTCTCTGCAAACTTTGGAACAGTCAAGTTTTAATTTTAAACCTTATCAGTTTTCACTAGGAAAAGAAAAAGGATTCCCAAATCTCTGTGACTTCAAAACAGCAAAGGCTTATTTCTCATTCACTCTACATGTTCATCTTTGGTCAGTTGGGAGCTCTGCTCATTTTAATAATTCAAAAGCCCAGGCAGAGAGAAGCCCATCTTTGCATGTGCTTCCTTGCTCATGGCAGCGAAAAAAGGGGCAGTATGGTGAATCATGCACTGGCTCTTAATGATGGTGCTCAGCACAGCAACACTATTCACAATAGCCAAGAGGTAGATGCAATCCAGATGTCCACTGATGGATGAGCAGATGAATAAAATATCGTATATTCATACAATGGAATATTACCCAGCCTCAAAAAAGGGAGGAAATTCTGTCACATACTACCACATGAATGGACTTTAAGGACATTATGCTAAGTGAAAGAAGGCAGTCAATAAAAAGACAAATACTGTATGATTTAACTTATGTGAGGGACATAGAGTAGTAAAATGCATACACAGTAAGTAGAATGGTGGTTTCCAGGGGCTGGAGGAGGTGGAAAAGAGAAGTTGTTTGATGGGTATAGAGTTTTAAGTTTTGCAAGATGAAAAGGTTTTGGAGATTGGCTTCACAACAATGGGAATTTACTTAACACTACTGAACTATATACTAAAAATGGCTAAGATGGTCAATTTTATGTTATGTGTTTTTTTGCCACAATAAAAAAAATGATACTCAGAAAAGACACACATCACTTCTGTTCACATTTAGTTAGCCAAAGCAAGTTACATAGTTATGCCTACCTTTAAAAGATGGGGAGGTGAAGTGCAATCCTGTCATGAGGGAGTAAAGCAGAAATATTTGGTAAATAGTACTAACAATAATTGAAGTCTTCACTTCAGGGCATGAAATATTTCCTTCATCTTTCTTCCCACATACAAAATGCATTCATTTACTTTCCTCCAAGGGAAGAAAACTCAAAAGTCTCAGTGATGGCATCAACTTTAAAACCCCGGATCCCTGGAAGATGCATGGCAGTCTTTACGTCAGGAGATAATGTGAAGGAGCCTGTAAAATAGGTCTGTGTATATATACTTTTGATCCAGAGACCTGACCCTCCCACCTCCCACTCACACATTATCCAGTGGTAGAACAGAGTCAAGATACCTCCAACAAATACTCACATTAAAAAGCAGAAGAGCCGGGCGCGGTGGCTAAAGCCTGTAATCCCAGCACTTTGGGAGGCCGAGACGGGCGGATCACGAGGTCAGGAGATCGAGACCATCCTGGCTAACACGGTGAAACCCCGTCTCTACTAAAAAATACAAAAAACTAGCCGGGCGTGGTGGCAGTGCCTGTAGTCCCAGCTACTCGGGAGGCTGAGGCAGGAGAATGGCTTAAACCCGGGAGGCGGAGCTTGCAGTGAGCTGAGATCCGGCCACTGCACTCCAGCCTGGGCGACAGAGCGAGACTCCGTCTCAAAAAAAAAAAAAAAAAAAAAAAAAGCAGAAGAATGGGAAACATATGGCAGACATTGGCCTGTCATTGGCAGTCGTTGGCCTTTTAATATTAGACTGGGCAGATGTTTTAAACCTCCTACCCAGAGGATGGGAAATGTTCCTTGAACAGGCTGGCTTTCCTGAAAGGAGCTCCCCTGTCCACTGATCTCTGTGATTCTTGGATTCTCCCTTTGGGAAAGTCCTCTTTCAGCTTTCTCTGAATAGGCACTCTGCTTCCTGCCTATGAATGGTAGAGAGTCCAAGAGCCATGTTAAGTCTCAAATTGAAACAATCACATTTAATCCAGGTTAGAGACTTTGTTTAGCAGTAAAATTGTCTTACAAAATTAACCTTGGTTGTCTTCTGACTTACTTGCATGTTTCTTTCTAGACATATTTATTTGCTATATTTCCGTGTTTTCTTGCTCCAGCAGTTCTGTTATCCCTCCCTCTCTCTTTTCTCCCTCTGTCCCCTCTCCCCTAGTTATAGGTTCCTTGAGCCTAGCAGTGATAGCTACACCTTTTCCCATGAACCAGTGTAAGTCATTCTGGGCCATTTGGTCTAATTGAAGGAATGACTGGGCACCACACCTTAATTCATGATCAGTGATCTGATCCTTGCCACAAAGCTGAGTTTTAATGTGCTTTTGTTGCTCAAAGGATCGATTTTACTTTTCATTATTTAGACTGAGAAGCAGTTGCCTTTTCCAGCCTTACAAGTTCTTGACTTTGTAGACTCTCTAAATCTCTTTCATCTATCCTAGCAAACTGACCAAGTCTTCTCTGAACATATCTTTCTCTTATAATGTCTTATTAAATACAATTAATAATAGGCAATAAACAGTAATGATAATCTGTTTTCAACCTCTTCCCCAAAATTAGATATGCCTTTTGCCTTCAAATTACTGTAGGCAACAGTCTTACCAAAGTTTTCCCCACTAGAAAAATAATTTCCATTCTTCCAGGCTTCAGTAATAGTTTGCTTGATTCCCTCTGACCAGCTGTTAAGCCAATGTCACTCATTTTAGGGTTTGTTTTATTATTGAAGCAGAACCTTTCTCTTAGGATCTAAGTTCTATATCATTTCAGGATAAGATAGATAATCCTGCGGAAACAAATTTCCCTCAAATCTCAGCAGCTTAAATACCAAGTTCATTTTTAGCTTTGACAGCTCTATGTCCATTGGAAGGGGGTCTTCAAAGGGTTCTGTTCACTGTGATCACTGAAAGAAACACATGGGCAATCTCCATATCAATATCTGTTTCCATAATCAGCTCCAGTGAGAGTGTGACTCTTCTTTGTTTTCGTTGTTGTCGTTCTTTGATTTTTTTTTTTTTTTTTTTTTTTTTTTAGACAGGGTCAGGCTCTGTCACCCAAGCTGGAGTGCACTGGCACAATCTCATCTCACTGCAACCTCCACAACCTCTCTGGCTCAAGCAATTCTCCCACCTCAGCCTCCTGAGTAGCTGGGACTACAGGCACATGCCACCATGCCTGGCTAATATTTGTGGGTTTTTTATTTTTGGTAGAGATGGGGTTTCACCATGTTTCCCAGGTTGGTCTCGAATTCCTGGGATCAAGCAATCCACCTGCCTTGGCCTCCCAAAGTGCTGGATTACAAGTATGAGCCATTGAGCCCAGCCAAGTATGTCTCCGAAAGCTGGAAATATTTGGTAAGCAACACTAAAGGAAGCTCTGTGGTTCTGGATTCAGTTGTAGAGAACAGAACCCACTCTATCTAATTTAAGGAGAAAAGGTTTCAAAGATTCAATAGCCTATGGGATAGCTCAGAAGACGAAAGAGACAGACTGTAGGTTGAGCTTTCAGAAAAGTCTCCCAAAATCACACTCAGAACAAGGTCGTCAAAGGAGCTGTGTCTCTTTTGCAAGCAGGAATCCACTAGTATCAGGACTCCATAAGAATAAAAATACTTTCTCAATCATAAAGCCCCTGTCTCTGCCAGTTTCAGATCACACCTCACCTGCTACAGTCTATGCCTACAGAGTGAATGCAGGGAGATGTGCCTCTCCGAATCCACAATGCTGGTGCCTGGGATCTTTGCTGATGTTGTTTTTAGGAAAACAAGAAGCAAAAGACACAGCAGATGTAGCAAAAGCGTAGCCTCTTCCTAACCTTCACTGTCTATACCTCATGCTAGTGCATCTAATTAGCCAAATGCAAATTACATCCAGAACCTCAGCTGTAGTGGGGACTCCAGCATCTAGAGTGAAGGGAGTCACACTAAAACTGAGATGGAGTTGGGCAACAATCCAGCATCTACATTGGTAAAACATAGCAACAGGCCATATTATGGAGCATCCCATTCTATAGCAACAATAAAATACCTCTTTTAATCATTTTTATCCCTGCCTACTTCAAAGTAATTTTAAGAGGTTTATGCTAACTGTTCATAATCAGGCCCTTAGGGATTCAGGAAAAGTTAAAAATTTTCTGTGCTCTCTTTTATCATTTTAGGGGAGTATAATATATTTGCTTCAAAAGAAATATGTTAAGCATCATCCTTCCAGGATATGCACATTCCCATAGTTTGGTGGTTTATCATCTTCAATTTTCACATCAATTCCATGAAGCAGTGTATCAGGGATAGTATTCAGCTGCATGTCACAAACATCCACTTAAAGTGTCTTGATCAAACACAGTGTTTATTTTCCAAACATTAAAGGTAGACTAAAGCTGGACAATCTGGGGCCACTGCAGAGACCTCGAGGCCTGCCTTTCTGCTCTTTCACCCTAAACTGTGGCCCTTCTCTTTTTGGATATAGATGGCTATTCTACTTCTAGACATTGTTAGCAACTTCCAGGATAGAAGGAGAGGAAGAACAAAGGTACGAGGCATCTAGCTACCTGGCTAGGTTTGCCCTGTTATTTGGTGGTGTTTACACAACCACCTTGTGACTTCTGCATGTATTTCATTAGTCCCAGAGGTGTCACAAAGCAACCTCTATCTGCCAGGAGCTGGAGGAACAAAAGACTGGTTTGTTTTGTTTTGTTTTGGTTTGACCAGGCCTATTGCCAAAATCAGAAATCTGTTAGTAGGAAGAAAGCTAGTGTGAATATTGGGCAGGTAACTAGCAGTATCTGCCTTGAATAGACATTATTTTTCTCATTTTACAATAAGGAAACCAGGTTTCAAAGAGGTTAAGTAACGTAATGCTAGCTCAATAGCTTGAGGTTTGAATTCATGCCTATGACTGCAAATTCCAAACTTTTGATAAATATTTATTTTAAAATGGTTGAAACTTAATTTTTTTTGACATGTTAAGAGGTAAATTGGATTATATAGGGGGGACAAAAAAGAAAAAACAATGCATTTGCTTAAGATTCCAGAGAGCAGAAGTAGGAGTGGGAATGAGAAGGCGGAAAAGGATGAGAGATTTTCTGTGGGAGTAGCACAATTCCGTGTTTTAAAAACAACAAAAACCCTATGCAGATAAGCAGCCTTAAAGATTATGGCATATTTCCAGGCTAGTTTTCCACTGCTGGGCAAAAATTTATTGCCTTGTGGCTGGAATTAATTCTGACCTGGTCAAACTCATTTTATTGGATAACTCTTTCTTAGTGCTTGAGAATTATAAGAGTTATTAACCAAGCTAACCCGAAAATCATCTCCAGTTGGTACATAGTATTTTTCAGAGTGATTCATTCGACTCTTATTTCCCCAAACTAGCATTTTCTTGCTTTCATTGAGAAAAGGAAAATGGTATGATATCTCTGAAAGGCAAGACCACTGGGAGTAGTGACAGAGATGGGGTTACTGGATGTTTCTTACAAGCTCCCAGGGATTCTGAGATTTGAAGGACATGCAGAAGACACCAACAATAGGCAGTCAAAATTACTAGCTTAAAGAAGAGGGTGTGGTCCTATTTGAGAGTGTACTGGCACTGACAGTAGTTTACAAGAATGTGCAATTCAGTCAGAGAGCTCTGCAACAACCACTAATTGGTCTTTGGCACCTTGCAGCTTGTGGCTTTTTACCTAAGGGGATGGGATGGAGTCCTAACTTTGCTGTGTCCTCACCATGAACTTTGGGGATTTCCTTCCCTTAACTTTCTCACCTCCTTGAGCCTGGATGGCTCTTGGCACCAGCCATGCTAACAATCTGACAAAAAGGAATGGCTAAACCAATGTAGCCCAATCCCTGGTTCTATCTACTGAGCATATCTAATTCATCCCCAAATTGTCATTTGGGAACTACAAAAAGCAAATTAATCACACTCCTGTGAGTTTAAGCAGCAAGAGCAAGAAGCAGAGGTAAATAGCATAGAGATTGAACCTGAAAAGTACCGGGGGTAGGAAAACTGTGTAAAACATACCTGGGGTAAAGAATCTGCACAAATGTTAAATTTGATTGAAGGTTGGGAAAACAAAGAGTGGTTTCCTTGGAAGGTCACAGAATGCCCTGGTTCCTCTTGCTATTAATGCAGTTGTGAGGTATGCTTATGCAATCATTGACATTTAGCCTTGAAAGGGTGTGGCTTATAGGGCTTTGGCCAAGGTAAGTTCCCTTTGAGGATTTGGGGTCAGGGATTTTCATCTCCCAGGGGCCCAAGGAGCTGCCTAGAGGGGCTGCCTGGGAAGAAGAAGACACTTCTAGGTATCTGGAAATGTGCAGTTTGTAATCACTCTTCAGATTCCTTGCAACTAGAGAAAAGGAAGAATGTGAAATCAACAGGTTGTGCCCAGCAAAACTGAGATGGGGCAAAAGCACAAAGTGAGGTCTGTGGGGCAAGTTTCACCCACAGAATTATGCTCCTGCTCTGGAAGTGTGTTGAGAACTCCACAGGCTTTTATAGATACCTGTCATCAGAATCTAGGTACTGGCATTCAGCAAATATTTGTTGAAAGCAAGGGCCTAGTCCATTAATTACTCTAGTCTTCAAATTATAGTGTAAGCAACACGTGAGAAGCTTGTTTGAAAATGCAGATTTCCAAGCCTAGCCATTCAATACCTTGGGCTTGGGGCCTGGGGATCTGCACTATTATCAGGCAGCTCATTTGATTTGGGACCATTGGTTCTTGGACTCTTCTTGTTGCTTTGTAAAAACTAACCTTGGTCTCTTCAAAAGTTAGCACCCAATCAAAGTAGAGACTTGACTGGAAAATACAAACAAAATATTCTTTTGCCATCTCTTATTTGTTGTTTTTGATGGTGTTTTGTTACATAACTGAATTCTTCACTGCATATTTTTTTGGCCTATTTATGGAAGAATAGTAACTTAATCTGGAATTACAAACTATCAGAAGCAACACACTATCATTTTCACTTTTCCCTTTCTTCCTTTCTCCCTTTGTCTGTCTGTCTGTCTGTCTCTCTCTCTCTTTCTCTCTCTCTCTCTCTCTCTGTGTGTGTGTCTGTCTATGTCTCTGTCTCTTTCTTTGCCTTAATGATAGTCATGACTATCATTTGTTTTGCCCTGCTGTCTGAAAAATGCAAAGTAGGTGTTCAGTTGCAACTATCAGAAGCAACAATATGTAGATTCTGAATCTGACTTCTCCAGTAATTTGTCATTACTTACAGCAAAAGCCTAAGGGACCCTGCCTGTGTCTGCCTGAAAGAGGAAAAGAGGGACAGTTCAAGAGGGAGGTGATTTGCAAGTCATTCTTTCCTCTGAAAACTTCCTCTAAGCCTGGTGTGGTGGCCTGCACTTATATAACTACTCAGGAGGCTGAGGCAGGAGGATCTCTTTAGCCCAGCAGTCTGAGGTGCAGTGAGCTATGATTGTGCCACTGCATGCCAGTCTGGGCAACAGAGTGAGATCATACCTCTAAAAAAAAAAAAAATTAATATTAAGCATTTGTTTTGGAACGTCAAAGAGTCACAATATTTATTAGCAGTGGCATTCAATTTTTTTGACCAAGACCATACTAAAAACATATTTCATGTCACAATTCAACATACACACATACATATGTGTGTTGTGTATGTGTTTATATGAGCACATATGGAAAATCGAAACAATTATCTTATGAAACATTACTTACCTTTACGATGTGAAATACACTGCTATTTTCTATGCTTGGCCCTTTCTTTGCTTTTCTTATCCTTCCCTTCTCCCTTCCTTCTCTCTCTCTCTCTGTGTGCGTGTGTGTGTCTGTCAATGTCTCTATCTCTTTCTTTTCCTTAATAATAGTCATGACACCATAAATGGTTTTGCCCTGCTGTTTGAAAAATGTGAAGTAGGTGTACAGTTCCAACAGTTTTGAGCAAGAAAAAAGAGGAGAGGAGCTGGAATTGGAAAACAAGTTTGTTCACTATTTTTTTTTCTTTCTTTCTTAGTGACTCCCGTTAATTTATCCAAGTCTACCTTAGCTAAGATAGTATACGCATCCTACTTTTACTGTCTTAGAAGCTGATATTCCAAAGTAGTAGAAACGCTCAGTGGAATATATTGATAAATAAATGAGTCTGTACTTCTTACCAGCTTGACCTCCTCACTGTCTTGTATGTGACATGCTCATTTCTGTACAGATGTCTTTATCTCTTAACCTAGAATTCTAGCTACTCGCCAAATCATTCTCTTTGCCTACTCCTCTTACTTCCAGGACCACCAGTAGAGGTTTGCTCTGACTTTTCTAGATCTTGAAGGCTACCAAAGGTATAAGGGAGAACACTTCATTTCCTAGAGTAGTGCTCAGTCAGGTGCAATCTACATCAAAGGAAAGATAAGCGATGCTGTTGTTTTTCAATCAAAGCTGTTATTTTCATAACTTGCAAATGAACTAAAGATTCCAAGGACTCAAGGTCCTCACAATCAGCTTTCCTCATCCAACAAGCAAGCTTCAGTTTCATTGTAGCGTTTTATTGTGTGCAGTAAAACATTCACAATTTTGTTTGCTGTTGTTGATCTGTTTGGTTTTGAAAAAAAAAAATTAACAAATAAGCCAATTTTCTGAGTTTTTTTCATCACAGAGGAGAAATATTCACCTTAGAACTACCTTTGTTGTGGCATCTTTCCACCTCCCTAAAGAAAAATAGCCATCCGGTCCAGATTGCAAGTGCTACTCAGTATCCTTCTCACATATATCTTACTAAAAATGTTTTCACTGACTTTTCTTTATTTAACTATCAAGCACTTGGCAAATTAATCTCTTGCAAGACATCTTCATTATAAATATTATTTTAATGACAAAATTATTAACCTGTAAATTTTATCTAGCTGTAAGCAATTAGTTTTTATCTTAGTTCATTTCAGTATGCTATTGTCATTCACTGAATGCCTGAGAACAGGGAATCTATCAAAAATAATTGAGATCATGTCAAAAGGACACAAGCACTAATTTGAAAGGGCATGCATTGGCTAAGATGTGGTAAAGGAGCATTAAAAAGGTAATAATAATGATAGCAATACACTGATGCACACCAAATATGTAAAAATCCATGAGTTCATAAAGATGTTCCAAAAAAGAAAGTAATTAACCACCTCTGGAGTGTGCTAGATGAATTAATATATTCTGAAAATCACTAAAGAAAAAGTGAAATATTAAATTTCATTGCTTGATGATATTTTTAGTACATATTTGCAGCCTCTGTGTTACCAAAGTGGATTTGGTCATATTCATAATGTAAGGCTTCAACACATTTTCCTATGATGTGAGCTTTGCCTGCTAAGATGATTCTGAAACTAACTTTGTCCGATTTTGCTTTTTCTATAATTTCATATGAATGAAATCATTCAGTGTGGTCTTTTTTATTTGGCTTCTTTCATACAGCACTTTGTTTTTGATATTCATCCATGTAGGAAAATTTCTTCCTTTTTATTGCTGAGTAGTATTCCACTGTATGTGTTCATCACAATTTGCTTACCCATTCACTAGCACTTTTCCTGCATCTGCTGAAAGGATTGTTTTTGCCCTTTATTCTATTAATTCTGCCAATTACATTGATTCATTCTCAGATTTTAAAAAAGCAGCTTTGCATTCCCAAGATAAGCCCCACAGATCATGATGTATTGTCCCTTTAAATGTTGAGTTTCATTTAGTAAAATCTTGTTCACGGCTTTTGTGTCTATGTTTATGAGCGATATTGGTCTGTAAGTCTCTTTTCTTTTGAAGTCTTTCACTGGTTTTGGTATCAGAGTAAATCTGTTCTCATAAAATGAATTCAGAAATACTTTTGCAATGCTCATTTTATGCCTTGCAGAACTTTGAGAAACATTATGCATAAAGTGTAACATGACAGGTGTCATTCAAATATATGTTTCAAATATAAAATAATCAGTTTTTACCTTGTTATTTCTTTTCCTAATTTCCATAACAAGCATGTCCTATTCGTCTTCACATCTAGTTTGAAGTTGGTTGAATTAGTGAGTGATTTATAATCACAGATTTTAGAAAATTAGAGCTAAGTGATTTTAGGGACTATTGTCACTATATATCTAGAGGGGGAAATTGAGGCCTTTAGAGGTTGCCACGCTCTTCCAGAACAGAGTACCTTCCCACGCTTTACAGGTTCCCATCATGTAACATTCACTAAAAGCCTTTATGGGTAGGAAATGTATGAAGTAATTGCTTTGTATATATTTACATTATAAAGTTTACGTATTCATTCTTACTCTTTTTCCTTCCTATGAAGGCACACACTGTTCTTATTCTTACAATCTCAAAGAGAGAGCAGCGAAACAATGAAACTTCAGGGTTGTGTGGCCTGGAGGCTACTAGTTGAACTGGGCATGCTCAGTCGCCAGGCAGATTTTTTTCGGTGAAGTGGAAACTACAACAGCGCGTACAGCGCGCGGAGGTGGGCGTGCCCTCGTGGAAATTAGAACGTTGCCTCAGCCAATGGGGCCTCGCAGCTGGCTGGCGGGGCTCCTCATTGGAGCAGCAGGGAGGCTAGCACAGGGCCCCCGGAGGGAGCCGCGGAGGTGCAGGTCGAAGAGGCCGCGCTACGTCGTGCCCTGCGCGTGAGCAGCTGCAGCGGCAGAGGCAGCATCCAGCGGCGGCGCCAGCAGTTCAGCCCCGTTGCGTTTACTTTTGCTTCACGACATAGTCATTATGCCGAAGGAAGGTAAGTCCTTACCAAAAAAGATTTCAAAAGCCTTCAAATTGTGCTTACAGTAAATCCTGGCATTGCAATGGCTCGCGCAGAACGCGCGCGGTGGTAACCCGGGGATTGGGAATCTCTTTGCTCCTCCACGCTTGTTTTTAGATGCCTGTTGCAGACGTTCCTCTCTCCCTCTCTCCCCCGCCCCTCCGCCCCGTCCTCATGGATCTCTTAATGTTACTTTCTCTCCAGTGACGCGGTTTCCCCTCTTTTTGAACTCATTCACGCCGGAATGTTTTCCACCCCCAACAACAAGAAGCAAAAGCGGCTTTCCATTCCAAAAGGGAGTTTCCTCTTTGCAAACTGCCAGGTTGCGAATTAGTGTGAAGGGAAAACAGCGAGAGGAGAAAAACAAGTACAAGCGTATGGAGAGGGAAGAAAATAAATCAGGCAAATGTTGAGATTATTCCCATGCGGCTGTGCCCGTGGGCTAGGTGCGCCGCGGTGGCTTCGAGGCTAAGGGAGAGAGAAAGCCATGTTTAAAATAGCGCTCACCCTCCTGCTCGCCTCCGCGGCAGACCCGTATGTACCAACTCCAGTGTCAATCAGGGCTGGGGCCGGCGAGGCGGGGCCTGGCGGCCTGGCGGCCTGGACCTACCCGCAGTTCGGGGCGGGAGCAGCGGAGTTGGCAGCGTGGAAGACGGGACGGCGCCGGGGCGTCCAGTATGGCTCGTCCAAGGTCAGGGGGCTACCAGGTCCTCCCCAGCGACTGGAACTCACGCTCAGTTGGGGAAGGCGGCGTCAGCGCGCTATCCGCCTCTCTGCGCGTATAGCGAACTGGAGTCATTTTTGTCTTGTCTTCTGCTCCTTGCGGACTGTCCCCTTCTGCGCAGGCCCCGGACACCAACTACCACATTCGGGGACTCAAATCTCCCTCGGGGTGGGGCTTCGACTTGTCCCAGGAAGGGGAGAGAAGGCTTTCCTCCTCCCTGAGAAACCAGTGTGTGATGGCTGGTTCCTAAGCAAGTGCTTTGCACCTTCCCACCGCCAGCCTCAATGTTTCCAACAGTGTCAACCAGTGTGGGTATTAAATTTGAAGCAAAATTACACCTAGTATCCTGCTTTATCGAAGAACATGGACTAATTTGTGTGTAAGAGTGACTGCTTTATTTTAAAATACTGAAGTTTTAAAAATTCAAAAGCTTTTCCCTTCTTATATGTTATTACTAAGAATTGGGTGGAAACCTGTCTCCTACCCCACTTTTTAAAAATGATAATAATTGGAAGTGTTCAAAAGTCATAGAGTTTGTTGTGCACATACTGTGTGCCTCACGCTGTGCACAATTTGACTTGCATTATCTCATTTAATCCTGAAAATAGCTTGAGTGGTGTTACCCCATTCAGCTGGAACTTAAAGACATAAATTGCCCTGCATGTCACCAACCAATAACTACTAGTAAAGATTTAATCAGATGCTATAGATGCCAAAGTCTTATTCTCACCCATATCGTACTCATTTACGAAAGGGTGGGTCAAGAGGAATTAAGGAAATCCAAAGGTACTCCCAGTTTAAGAAGACAGATGGCATATTAAGAGCACTAATACTTGAGATTTATTATTTAAACTTAATTTTTATGAAGGTATTTTCTAGCCCTGTTTTATTAGAATTAGGATATTAAGTGATGTCACCATTTTCAGCATTTTGACTGATGGTTAATGATGGATTGGAAATTCTAGTAGAGACAAAGGAACTAATCATCAAGATATGGGTTACAGAGTAAGTGAACTGGGGGCCATCTTTTTTTCCTGGGAATTTTAAACAAATGTTTACATAAACAGTAGGTTAGGTGTGCACACTTTATGTATAATGAACCCTGACTATGAAACCCTTCCTTGCTGTTTATTCAAGGGCCAGAGTTGCTGAAACCATTATTCTTACTTCCCCTGTCTACCTCTCTCAAGCAGACAGAGGGAAGGAAAAAGCAAACAAACAAAAAACAGTAAAATAACAATTATGGTTTTGTTTCCCTGGAAGGCAGGGAACCCCCCATGCATAAGCTAGCCAATGGTCCTGAGACTAGGGGCAAAACTGTACAGGCACCTGTGTGTCATCCCTCAGGACGTCAGAGTGTTCTCCAGTGATGGAAAATCTCTCCTTGATTAATAGGAAGACTTTCCATCTATACCTGAAGCCTAATGACCTCAGTTGGTACCTGGGCAGGAACAACCTCAGATTAAACACAGCTATCATGGCCATCCCATCTACCAGTCAAATCTTAGAGCAGCCTCATGGAATCCTGAAGTTCACTGGAACTTATGTGGGGAACCACTGTCATTAGGTAAAGCCTGCTTAGATACAAAAAAGAACTGGAGACAATCCATGCATAGCTCTTCAAGATCTTTAAAGTTGGGGTAACTGCCAAAGCGTTTACATACTACACAGTATTTTTCTTGATTGCTTGTAGAGCAGACAATTCTTTAGAAACTGTCTAAAGAAACAATATAATAAGCCTTAAAAATGTCCCCATAGTACTTTTTTTGCCTTCTTAGCTCCTTGTATCAACTTTCCCTAGAAATCAAGAAATGTTATTTAATGAACATCTGAGTAAGCTGTTCTGCAGAGCAAGAAGTGGTACAAAGTAAAGTCAGTGAAAATATCTGGAATCTTGCCCTGTTGTAATACTGTAGGGACATTACAATTTTTGCCTCTCTTGGAACTTGTGTTTACTTCAATGAGGTGATAAGACTAGCAGCACAAAACAGTTGAATAACATTAGAACTGTGTCTGTGTTCCAGAATGTGTAGTTACAGATTCCACAACCAGTAGGATACATAAGGAAAGTTCACTTTAGGCTAGTCTTAAAAAGTGTAGGCAGGACTCAAATATACAAAAGAAGTCAGAGTCATTTTTTGTTACCAGGTATTTAAATGTGTCTCCTGATTGTATCTTAACATGACCAGGCCTCAGTTTGGCAACTTCAGGGCTGCAATATCATTTCAATTAATATTAAAATGTTCTTATGGCATTTCTTTGTAAGTTTTATGTGTACCTTTGTGTGTGAGAGTCATAGCTACATTAAGCCAAATGGTTTTTTATAAATGCTATAGTATTTTGTGAAGTAATAAGCACTTAGTGAAGAGTTCTTCAGTGCATATTAATCTGTAAGTTTGCAAGATATAAATGTCAGTTTCCTGTATTTATTAGGTAATGGGTGGTGGGTGAGTGAAATTACAGGGGAATTGATAACATTCATGGACTCAGTGGTGAGACAATGAGTGATGGAGTTCTCGACTGTTCTGGCCAGACATCCGCAAATGCCCGCAGTGGTCATGTTGTTATGTGATGATTTGATGTTCAACAGAGACATGAGCCAGCGAGGCCTAGAATCACAGTCTTGGCATGGTTAGCAACAGGAAACACGCTTACATCTTTCTTTTTATTAATATTTTCCTGTTCCTTATCACTAGAACTATTTAAAATGTCTAGTGTATCACATCAGAAATTCTCTAATGAGGCAGTTTTCCATGAATGGAGCATGTAAACAACCATGTCTCTTGACACTTAAAGGTTTAAGGAAGGAAAGCCCATCTGCCTGTAGCTTTGAAATTCAAAATTAGGTTTTTATCTGTTTCTTTAAAATGGAAGGCCCAGTAGCAGTAGCATTGGGCTTATTAGCACAGTGGATGCTTAACTAACCATGATCAAGGTTTGTGATAGTTAATTTTGAAATTAATATTACTTGTCATAACACCAAAAACAGAAACTGTAAATGAAAACACAGACAAATTTGGCTACATGAAATATTTCAATATGAAAAAACTTAACAAAATTTTTAAATTTATAAAAAACTGGGAAAAAATATTTGTACCACATATCACTGAAAATGTTTGCTATTTTAAAAGATAGTATTTCACATTTCCTTATAGAAAAGATGTATATCTTTAGAGGAAAATAAGACTCAAGTAGACAAAAATGCTTAGTTTTACTAGAAATCAAAGAAATGTACATTATTAAGAATAATGAGACAATTTTTAAAATAACCAATCTGGTTTAAAAAAAGATTAAAAGTACCTACTGGCTAGTGCTGAGGGATATAGACACTCAGCACTCTCAATTATGAGAATATAATTTCCTTTAAAACGTTTATTGAATATAATCTACTTACTATAAAGTCCATTCATCCATTCAAAGTATACAATTCGGTGATTTTTAGTAAAGTATAGAGTTGTGCAACTATTATCATAATCCAGTTTTGAGACATTTCCATCATTCCACAAAGGTCCTTCATGGAGTTTATAGCCAATCCCCACTCCCAGCCTGGCCCCAGGCACTAATGTACTTTTGCTGTGTGTAGATTTGCCTTTTCTGGAAATTTTATATGAAAGAAATGATACAATATGTAGTCTTTTGTGACTGATTTTTTCACTCAGCATGATGTTTTTGAGATTAGTTTGTGTTGTAGCATGTGTCAGTACATCATCCTTTTTTATTGTCCAGTAGTATTCCATTGTATGGATATACTAGTTTTTGTTTATCCTTTCACAAGTTGGTGGACATTTGGATTGTTCCGGGTTTGGATTATTATAAATAATGCTGCTGTGAATATTTGTAAATAAATTATTGCATGGACATATATTTTCGTTTTTCTTGGGAAGATTTCTAAGAGTTGAAGTGGCGGTTGGTATGAAAGTCTATGTTTAACATTTTAAGGAACCTCCAAACTGTTTTCCAAAGTGTGTGAGTTTTAGTTTCAGCATACTTGTTCATACTTGGTATTGTTGATTTTTTGCTTATAGAGATTCTAATGAATTTTAATTTATATTTCTGTAATAACTACTGACAATAAGCATCTTTTCATGTGTTTACTAGCATAATGTGTATCATATGTGAAATGTCTATTCAGATATTTTGCCCATTTTTAATTGGCTTGTCTTATTATTGAAAGAGTTCTTTATAAGTCTGAGATACAAGTCTCTTATCAGATATATGATTCATAGATATATTCTCCCAGTTTGTGACTTAAAATATTTTTTTTTCTTAGTGATGTCTTTTGAAGAACAAAAGTTTTAATTTTGATGAAATCCATTTAGTGTTACATCTAATAAATCTTTGCCTAATTCAAGCTTACGTATATTTTCTCCTAGAGGTTTTATACTTTTCACTCTTATATTTAGGTATGTTATCCATTGTGAGTTAATTTTGTGTATCGTATGACATAAGGGTTTAAATTCTTTTTTTGCTGGTAGAAATCCAATTATCTCAGCACCATTTGTTGAAAAGACCATCCTTTCTCCACTGAATTGCCTACGTACTTTTGTTGAAGCTCCTTCATAAATGTAAAACTTTATTTCTGGACACTCAATTGTGTTCTATGGCCTGTATGTCTTTTCTTATATTAATCCTACACTATCTTGGCTAGGTGCAGTGACTCACACCTGTAATCCCAACAGCTTGAGAGGCTGAGGCAGGAGGATCACTTGAGGTCAGGAGTTTGAGACCAGCTTGGGCAACATAGCGAGACGTCATCTCTACAAAAAATTTTAAAACTACACTATCTTAGTATCTTGATTATTATGGTTTTATAGTAAGATTTTAAATCTGGTAATGTCAGTCTTTCACTTTTTGTCATTTTTTCCCCAAATTGTTTCTAGCTATTCGATCTTTTAAGTTTTCATGTAAATTTTAGAATCACCTTATACATTTCTACAAAAAAAAAGAAAAAAAGCCTGCCATTGTTTTGATAGAGATTGAATTGAATCTATAAATCAGTTAGGAAAGAATTGCTTTCTTAGCAATATTGAGTTTCCTAGTCTGAATATGAAAGAGCCTGACATCCATAAATGCTTGCTGCATTTGATTGAGTTAAATATTGATATGGAATCTATATTTGAGTAAAGGCTCCAAAATGGTAGGGCTGTACATTTAATTATTCATTCAGTCCATGTTAAACATTCATTGGGCATCACCTTTATGCAAGATACCATCACCTTGGGAAATTAAATGAAAAATTACTGTTTTTTTCAACCCGAATGAGTAAATGCCCTTGTATTTAAGGATTTTTCAGTCTGATGGGATAGGTAGAGCACATACACAAGTATTTGTAATTCATGCCAGAAAGTGATAATGAGCCACAAGAGAAGCTATGAGCTGTGAGCATTCAAAGGTTTGTCCAGGCTGAATGTCCAAAGTAGAAACACTGAGAAAGAGTGTTGTTTGATTTAAAAGGTTGGGGGTTATATCTTTTAACCACCCTGTTGTTGTGTTTAAGAAGTTGTCTGGAGGCCGGGCGCGGTGGCTAAAGCCTGTAATCCCAGCACTTTGGGAGGCCGAGACGGGCGGATTAGAAGGTCAGGAGATCGAGACCATCTTGGCTAACACGGTGAAACCCCGTCTCTACTAAAAAAAAGTACAAAAAACTAGCCGCGCGAGGTGGCAGGCGCCTGTAGTCCCAGCTACTCGGGAGGCTGAGGCAGGAGAATGGCGTAAACCCGGAAGGCGGAGCTTGCAGTGAGCTGAGATCCGGCCACTGCACTCCAGCCTGGGCGACAGAGCGAGACTCCGTCTCAAAAAAAAAAAAAAGAGTTGCTATTTATTTCAGTTCATTCAAAGTCTTCTAAAGAAGCGTTTTTTGTTACTACTTTTATGTTGAACAGTAAAATACCATTTACAAAAGACATTAGTAGCCTGCAGTGACCTTAATCAATGTAATTTGAGTTTATAGAAATCACCTGTTGGAATTGACAAGCCAAGCAGGGGAGCATATGGAAAATAAATTTAACATAAGTTTGATTATTAATCCCATGAAGGGACCTCTCAATTCCAAGTATTGGATATTTAAAGATTACTTTAAAAGCAATGCAGTAATAGAGGATCCCATACATACAACTACAGGATCAATGAAAAACAACCAAGCCGTTGTTAAACATGGCTTGGTGGTTTTGAGTAAAACTTCCAGTGTCTGTTTCATGTGTCATAGAAGTATTTGAATTTCAGGAGACTGCCTTTTAACTCAAGAACCTTATAAGAATTTCACGTACAGTACCATCATTTGTGGAGAGAATTAACCTTGTGTTACGTAGTTTTGTGTTCGTTTTAGCTGAAGAGTGACAGTTAGGTATAGGCACATTTCAGACCTTTCTCTTGGTGTGTTATTTGAATTTTTTGGTCCCAGAGTGGTTTTCTTGTTAACCAATTTAATACTGGACTGCTTTTTTCTCCTTCAAGAGTTCTGAGTCCAGTGCCTTCATTATCAGTACAAATGAAACAGTTGTACTACATGTCTTGTTCAGAAGAGGAGGCAATATAAACCAGATTGATATAACATTGAAGAAATAGAAAAAATGCTGAGTAAACGTAGTTATGTAATTTGTGTTAGGGAATAGATATGGTACTATTTAACTGGGTTTAATACAGCAGGTTTGCTTCTAGTCTTTTTCTTCCCCCCAGTATGGATATTTTTATTTGGAAAAAATGTAAATACAGAGAAATCCAGGAAATAATATAACATACCTATTTACCAATCACTGAGAATTCACAAATTGGAATCTTTTAAAAATCATTGTTCATTTCAGGCCTTTCTAGAAAATAAAATAAATTATTAAAGATAAAGTTCAGTTTCCTTTGAAACATCCCCTTCGTTCTTTTTCCTTGTCAACCCTCCCAAAGATAACCATCATCACGAATTTGTTGTGTATTATTCCAGTTCTTGTTTTTATACCTTTATGTTACATCCATCTATCCACCCATAATACTGATTTGTGCATGTTCTAAAATTTGTATAAGTGGAGGGGCATGGTGGCTCACACCTGTAATCTCAACACTTTGGGAGGCCAAAGTGGGTGGATCACCTGAGGTCAGGAGTTCGAGACCAACCTGACCAACATGATGAAACCCCATCTCTACTAAAAATACAAAAATAGCCAGGTGTGGTGGTGTGCGCCTGTAATTCCAGCTACTGTGGAGGCTGAGGCAGGAGAATTGCTTGAACCCAAGAGGTGGAGGTTGCAGTGAGCCAAGATCGCACCATTGCACTCCGGCTTGGGTGACAGAGCGAGACTTCGTCTCAAAAAAAAAAAAAGAAATTTGTAGAAGTGTAGTCCTGTTGTATACTCTGTTTCTTCACTCTGTCACTTGACATTATAATGGAAGGGTATACTATGTCTAGGTATATTGTGATTGCTGATATATTTGGACTTTTTATGTTTTCTGTCCTTTGTTTTCCTTTGTTCTTTACTTTTCTGCTTTTTATTGGTAAATATGTTTTGTTCCACCCCTCCTGATTTGGAAGTTTATAGATCCTATTTCTGTTCTTACATTTTTTAATGGTAACTTTAAATTTTATTTTAACAAAGTCTAAAATTACTCTCTATATGTATCATCCTCCAGAACAAAACCAGGAGCATAGTATCCTTTAACTTCTTACCTACCGACCCCACTTCTATCTTTCATGATTGTTATTGTCTAAAGCTGTGCTATATGGTAGCCATTAGCTGCATGAGTTTATTAAACACTTAAGAATGAGGAACTGAATTTTTTATTTAATTTTAATCAATTTAAGTTTAAAAACTGATATTAGAATCAGCGATTGGTAAATTATAAATGTTTGGAACAACCTGGGTGAAACTACTATAAATTTTATGAATTCTAAATACAGATTAGATGTTCCTGATAAAAATTTAGCATTTGAATAAAGATGTGCTCTAAGTATAAAATGAACACCAGATTTTAAAGATTTAGTACAAAAAAGTCTGAAATGTCACATTAATCTTTTTTTTTTTGCCATTAATTACAGGGTGAACAATAAAGTTTAGATATACTTCAGTTAAATAACATTAAAATTAATTGTCACCTGTTTTCATGCTTTTTTTAATGTGGCAATTAGAAAATCTAAAATTATATGTTGTATTTCTCTGTAGGACAGAACTGCTCTAGAATTTCTATTGAAACTTAAAAGCGCAATAGGTAATGTTATCTACAATTAGTATAGTTAATTAGACTTATTAGTATATTTTTTACATTTTTTTCTTACATACTTTTCCTTCCTTCTAGATTTGGTTTTCTTATTACTAAATTTGATCCTTTAGTAATAGATTCTTGTTGAAAGACAGACTTTGTTGGAAGTGAACTCTCCTTATGTTTATATTCTGAAATGGCTTTATTTTGCCATCACTCCTGAATGATAGCTAGGTATAGAATTCTAGGTTGACAGTTTTCCTCAACTCCTTGAATAGTACTCTATATTTTCATACATTTGTTGTTGTTGAAGTAATTCTTTATAGGTAATCGGTCTTAACTCTGATAACTTTAAGGATTTTTCTCATTTTCCTTGATGCTTTGTAGTTTTATTATAATATATCCTGCTGTATTGTCTTGTTTGTTTTGATTTGTTTTCACTTTGTTCCTTGGTGTGAGTATTCAAATCGGAGAGTCAAGACTTTACTTTGGGATTATAGTCATTATGTCTTTTCCTTCCTACTGATAACCTCTTTCTCTGCTTCTGAAATGCCTATCAGATGGTTATGGAGCTTCTCAATTAACCACGTCACCTAACCTCTCTTTTGTTCGTCCTTTTGTTGTTCTTTGTTGCATTCTGGGTTAATTCCTCAGCAGTCTATGGCAGTTCCTGCTGTGTCTGGTCTAGAGTTTATCCATGTTTTGAGTTTTTTATTTCAATGAACCTGCTTTTATTTGCTTCAAATTTTCTATTTTGTATGAATCAAAAACATTTTAATATAAAACATGCATATGTAGTATCTAAATAAATATGATTTACATAATAATAAACCAGCATCTAGCTTAAGAAATATACCTCTTACCAATGACTTTGTCTTTCCCAGTCAAATTACCCTCCCTTTCCTCAGCAAAAGGTAACCTCTGTCATGATTTTGCAGTTATCATTTTTATGCTTTTCTTTATAGACTTTCCTTGTATTTGTATTTTCAAATTTTATTTAAAATCATGCCATGACTTCCCTCTTTTGCCCAACATTATGTTTGTGCGATTCATCTCTGTTGATGTGCATACACATAGTACATTTGTGTTCACTGCTACATATTATTTTATTATATACCACAGTGTATATATCCTCCTGATGACATATATTTAGGTTGTTTCGACTTTTTAATTTTAGCTAAGTATGTATTTTTTCAACATCCTTTTATTTTCATGCTTTCTATATCCTTGAGTTTTTGGTGTCTCTTTTAAGTATCATATTGTTGTATAAGTGTTAGTTACCTATATTGTGTATTATTTTTAAGTCGTAAAATCTGATTGAGCAAGCATTCTTTCCCTCCCCACTCCCCATTGTTTTCCTTCTTGGGGTGTGCCAGAGGGGATGAGAAACAAAGCTTAGGGCTGGTGCAGGGTGAGAGAACATACAGGAGTATCCTTACATAAGCAGCTTCCTTAAAAGGCACAAGAAACTAACAACAGAAAGTTAAAACATCTCTTGCAGAGGTGGATATGTGCATGAGACCTTTTTATTTGACCATGATTTGGGCCCTCTTGACCATTCTTGGTTCAAACTGGATTAGTGTAAGCCTATTGTGTCTTGGGGAATGGAGCAAGAGCTCCCTTTGCCTTCGCAGTCCCTGCATCCCATCTAACTCTCCTCATCTTTCACATCCACCTGCCAGAAGGTTGAAGTACATCTGAGATCCCCTATATCCACCCCCAACCTTTTGTTTCCCCTTTTCTTTGTTTTATTCCTCGCAATCCCTTGGCACAAAAAGCTTTGGGTTTCTGTTTTAATCCCTTAAAACCACACTCTCTTTCTTCCTGTCTCCGGCCTGTGGCTTAGTGTTAATTGATGGAGAGGGTTATGTGATAAGACAGCTTATAATGGTAGGTCTTTCCAAAATAGTCTACCTGTTACTCAGTGCAACAAAAACAGATAACCAGTTTGCAGGGAATCTGGATGTAAGGAAATGTGATCAACTTTAAGACTCTGTTGAATATAGTTTCATACTGTATAATTCAGAAGACTAAAGATCTTTTTTATCGCATAACCTCTGTATAACAATTTACAGTTTATGAAATGCTTTCTCCAGTATCTCACTTGATCATAAGCAGTACCCTTTGAGTTAGCTGTCATTATCATCTATCATGGATGAAGGAGACTGAGCCACTGTGATCAAATCACTGTCCCAGATCATACAGCTTCTAGGTAGAGAGCCAAGATTCCAGCCAGGTGTCTTGAGCTCACATCCAGCATTCATACCATTGTATCACACTGATCCCCGGTAAAGATGGATTGTTCCTGACTGCAGATGTATTAAATGCTTGTTAATAGAAAGCCGTTGTGGGAGATTGCCAGAGAAACCAGCTTTGCTAGCTCTTCACATCCAAAGCCTTATGTTCATTCATCTGAAGGCATTCACATTTTCAGTGTACCTGCTTTTTTTATGCAGTGCCTTTCCAAGTTTCTCTATTTTGAATAATTTGCATCCCATACAAACATTATTAGGTCAGTGTTTAGAGATTGAACTCCATCATATTGCCTGTCACTAATCCACTGCATAGAAAAATATGAAAATAATGTCATTAACATCAGTTTTTCTTACAATAGCTATGTAGTGCTGTGTTAACTGCCTATCAATTGCAGGTAAAGAGTACCCTAGACTGAAATCTACTGAGTGACCTGACAGGTCTGAATGAAAGCCCAGCACTCCTAGACAACCAAGGATCTGTTGTAGCCAGAAGGGTTAAGTTTGTAGCCATGGAAGTGAGCAAAGACCAGTGGTCCACCTAGGAATTATCTTCGTATGCTCAGACTAAGATTTTGCCACAACTGACTGATTAACACAAGATCAATGAATGAAATATTCCTGTGCAAGAGAGTGGGGAACAAAAAAGAGAAAACTGTTTCTTCATAATGGAGAAGGTTCCATGGAGGAGGGGAGATGGTTGATTTGGAAACAAGAGAGAAATCCATGACATGTGAGGTTCTGGAAAGAGGGCATATGATAGGCTATGGGTAACAGGCAGCTCTAGGTAATAGAGAAAGGTCCTTGGGTCCTTTGCCTTGAAGAAAAGCTTTTGTCTTTCCTAAAGACTTTTATGTATACTTAGGACTTTTGTTTTGCATACTTTTTTTATGACCTAAGTTTTTTAATTTAGCATTATTTTATGTGGACTTTTCATGTATTCACATTGCCTAACTTTTTAATGCCATTCACTGTTACATAAATATGCAAATAATAGTTTACTTAATCATTTCTCTATTATTTACTGATAGATGAATTGCTTCCACTTATTCCATATTAGAAATAGTACAAATAAAGCCATATTTTTATGAAGAGTTTCTTTTTTTGAGTCCGGGTTCCAAAATTGAAATTACTAGGTCATATTAGTCCTCTGTGTCTTTTTCATATTGCTAAGTTGTTCTTTGAAATGATTATATTAATTTACAGTGTCACTAGCCTCAAACAGTAGGTTTTATGATCTCTTGAATTTTGTTCTCATTTTATCAGATGAGGCATTACCACATAGCTGTTTTATTTTGCTGAGCCAAACATCGTGTCAAATGTCAGTTTGCTATTTGTATTTTTTTCTAACGGGTGCTCTATTCAGATCAGCAGCCTATTTGTGCCATAGAGACTGAGTATTCACTTTCCAACTTCATGTAGTTTTAAAATGTTAGTTTTCTAATTAGTTTGTTTTAATATTATTTAATAACTCTTAGCCAATAAAAAATATTGGGACATGTGGAGTGTCCAATAAATCCAAAGTATATTTTACTTTAAAAATAAAGAAAATATAAAGTATGTTTTTTCCCATAGTATACACATCCTGTAAAGGAGTCGGATTTGAGCTGTCACAAGAGGAGGCAGGTGCCGCCCCAGGGGATGGATCAAAACCTGGAAATAAATCAGCTGTGGGTGGCACGTAGCCTGGCTGTCATGCCGAGGCTGGGAGTTTAGTAGAGATACTGGAGCTGATAATGGAAAAATAGTAATCTATGATAAATTTGTCAGTTCATATCAAGAAATGGGCTAGAAATCAAGGCTAGGCAAGGATGGGATGAAAATGTGCTTTTGTGGTTGGCCTGGGCTTTACCAGCATCCTGCCCTTATCTTAAAGGAATGGAGTGACTGGAACAAGCAAGTGGAACAAGAGGGTGGCTCCCAGGCATTCCTGCCACTGACCTCTGGCCCCTGTTCTTTAACTGGAATCGTCAAAGATAAATGAAAGTCGCTTAGGGTGAATGCACATTGAGAACAGGGAATCGCATCATTCTTTCACCGTTTCTGCTTTAAAAGTCGAGCAGTTACGCATCTATCTACCGTGTGTGTGCATGCATGCACATAGGTGTGTACGAGACATACCCTGTTGTAACTTAGTTTTCCTCTGTAAAAAAATCTGTTGGCTTATCTTGTCCTGGAAATGAGGTAACTTTTTAAAAACATTTTTCTGATGTGTGTTTTACAATTTAAATACAATTCACTGAAATGTTTTCTTTCTAGTCTCCAGAGAATACAGAGGGCAAAGATGGATCCAAAGTAACTAAACAGGAGGTAAGTATATCTTTGACGTCCTATATTTAATTATTTGCATTAAAATGTTTAATATCGTTAGGATTGTCTGCATCTGAATGAACTGCGGACAGTCATATGAACAAAGTTTAATATGAATGAACAAGGTTGTTAAGACTACATAAAACAGCGATAAGTGTCTATATGTAGTCTCGCTTGGCCTAGGTATGTTTCAGTTGGATATATTGATGAGGCATTTTCCACTTACTGTGTTGTTTATATTTCTACCTGTCAGCCCTGCTTTCCATTAAAGCAGATACTGAGAATTCCTTCTGGGCAAAGAGTAATATAGTAGGTAAATTCATCAAGGAGAACAAAGTCTGCCTTTCACAGCAAGAAAATGAAAGACTGTAGATCTCATAAATTCTATGCTCCAATGAGTAGATTATAAATCAGTTTTTAGGTTCTGAATATTTTGCCTGAGAAGGAGCATCTCTAAAATCAAAAACTATAGGCCAGGCACAGTGGCTCACGCCTGTAATCCCAGCACTTTGGGAGGCTGAGGCACGCGGATGATGAGGTCAGGAGATAGAGACCATCCTGGCTAACACAGTGAAACCCCATCTCTACTAAAACTGTAAAAATTTAGCCAGGTGTGGTGGCGGGTGTCTGTAGTCCCAGCTACCCGGGAGGCTGAGACAGGAGAATGGCATGAACCCTGGAGGCAGAGGTTGCAGTGAGCCGAGATCGCACCCCTGCACTCCAGCCTGGGCAACAGAGTGAGACTCCATCTAAAAAACAAACAAACAAACAAAAAAAACTATAGAGGGATATACAATGTGTCAAAATATTAAAGCTTTTTTTTTTTTTAATTGGGAACACTCTTAGGATATTAGGATAATTAATTAGGCAATGATTCAAAGATGTTTTGTATTAAAATTCAGAAACCTCCAAAAGTCCAGAAACTTGGAAGAGATTCTTGGATTTGACCCTCTGTGGTTATTATCATGAACCTCTAAGAAAAGATGGGCGAAATAGTAGGAAATGAGATATAACTTTGATGGCAACCATTCCCTTTGCACAGAGCTTTAGAATAGGTGGAAAACTGCAGCTATTACCCTTGAACTTATCAACTAAAAGGGGTCATGAGTGAGACAAAAACAATATCTAGTTACAGGTTATTTGATTGGGTGATTCATAATGTGGTTAATAATTCAGAGGAGTTTATCATGATACCAAAACCCCTCCACAAGATTTGTACAAGGAAATTCATTCTGCCAAGTGGAAAATCTTCAACAGAACCTATCTTTATAGGTTAAAATAAATAAGTTAAAAGCAAAACAAACAAAACTGTCTGTCCCCATGATCCATGTACCGAGCATTCACTGTTTAACAGAGTTTGGAATAATCATGAAGTTTTTTATCCAAAGCAGAGTCACCACACACATGTGAGAACCAACCAAAAAATGATAAGAACTAACCAAAAAGTGATAAATGCTTGAATTTTCTTGGGAAATGGCAAAATGTGATTTTTAGAACAGTTGGCTAAGTATAACTAACCTTAATGTTTTTAAGATTTGGATGCCAAAACAAAAGCATTTGGGTTTTTCCTTAGGGACTGGCATTTAAATTGATTTGTCAGTCAGAAAACCTAGGAACACCATGGCACCCAGTAATCTTTGATTGTCTTCCCAATTCCACTACACCAAAAGCAAATCAAGCTGCTGAGAATATATATATAAAGGATATGTGTGTAGTTTTGTACAGCTGTATTATACATTTTATTTTATTTTATTTTATTTTATTTTTGTTTTGTTTTGTTTTGTTTTGTTTTGTTTTGTTTTGTTTTATTTTATTTTATTTTTTGAGACAGCATCTCACTCTGTCATCCAGGCTGGCGTGGGTGAGGTGGCGAGATCATAGCTCACTGCAATCTCTATCTCCCTGGCTCAAGTGATTCTCCCATCTCAGTCTCCTAGTAGCTGGGACTGTAGGTGCATGCTACCACACCTGGCTAATTTTTTTATTATGTTTTATTTTATTTGTTATTTTTATATTTTATTTTATATCATTTCTATGTATTTTACATATTTTTTGTTAATAAAAATGCTTTCTAGACAAGGCTCTACCTGTCATTTAAGCCAAGGCCAGATTAAAACTCATGATAATGACTTCAGGACATCAACACAGTTATTTAAAAAGTGAAAAGGTCAGTTAGTTTGCTGATGGTTTTGGGTAAAAACTGTCAATATATTGATTTTTTTTTTCTTTCTCACTGGATTGACTGAACTTTTCAGTTATGTCATTGAGTATGCACCATCTTGACTATAGTAAATGGATAACAGTTACTAAGGGGGATTCTCTTTTGAAAATCCTTTTCCACTGCCATATTAGAAGGCATTGTGCAGAAGATAGTACTTCAGGGGACTTGGACGGTAAACAACCAAAATAATACATTATAGTCATTACCATCAACAGTTACAAACCCTTTTACATCCATTATTTTGTCTGGTCCATATAGTAATTCTAAAATGAGAGGAAGCAGATTATTCCTCAACAAAAATGTATAAGCACCTATAATATGCCGAGCACTGTTTTAAGCTCTCCAGATCCCACAGTGAACAAAACAAGCAAAAATCCCTGCTTTCATGACACTTCCTTTTAGTGAGAGAGAGAGTAAAATAAAATGATTGAATATTAGCTATGAAGAAAAACAAAGCAAGGAAGGCGAATAGTGAATGTCAGAGAAGTGCTATTTTGGAGGACAGATTGGCAGATATTATCCCTATTTTAACTAGAGCAAAGTTCTCAGAGAAACATGATTTTCCCTGGGTATTAGAACTTGTAAATAGCAGAACCAGGATAGATATCTGCATCTCCTGCTCCAAAATCCGCTATCCCTATGGCCCTTTTGTGGCAGTCCTAAAAATCTGGTAATCCAGTATCCATTTTTCTCTCTTGTCTATTCCCAGCCAAGGCTCTGAGGTACAAACTTTTCTACTTCCCAGTTTTGAAAAGAAGGCAATTTCTTTTTAAGCTTTTTTTTTTTTTAATAGAATTAGAAGCAACTTGACTTTTGGGTTTTGCTTGGAGGTACATGGTCAGGCTCAGGAGCAAAAAAATCTCTTAAAAATAAAAATACTCCCACATTCCAAAGGAATGATCCGTGTGTTTCAAGCAGTATCCAGCCAAGTACAGTGATTCTATTGAATATAGTTATCCCCGTGTACTTTGTCATTGGGAGATTAGACTTCTATGTTGCTTTTGCAACCAGGATATTAAAGTAGAAGATTTCATGTCTTTCAGAGTAGGCTTCACCAGAATTTTCCCCAACTTAAAGGATGATCATGCCTATGGGATGATTCCTATGGGATAATTCCATTGTGACCAGCACCTATATACCGTAGTGACAAACCCTCACATTTGTCATATCTGTTTGTCATATTTATCAATGATGATTTTTCATTCTAAAAGCCCTCCTTCCCTCCCTGAGAGGTGGTAAAATAATTGGATATTGGCAATTAAGAAAAACAAAGCAAGGAAGGGGAATAGTGAATGTCGGAGAAGTGCTGAGGAGCAGTCTCTGGACCACTTTTCCTGAGGATTCACAATAAAAAAAAAAAGAGAGAAATTCTTAGTATCTTTTTTTTTTCCTTAGCAGTCCCACCCAATCTGAGTCTCAAATGAGTACTTCACATGTTAGTGTTTTAACAAGGAAAAAATAGCAGTCTCATCTATTTCATATCCAATAAATATAGTCCCATAGTTTATAGATTTTAAGGCTGTGAAAGCTGATGGAACTTTCCAGGAAGGTGTCCATACTTGCATGCATAATCAGTACTGCTGACTGTGAGTGAAACGTTCGTCTCAGCCTCCACTGTTTGCAGTGAAAACGAAAATGTCTTATGATGGCTACTGGAAAAGAAAATGTAAGAAAGGTCTTTTTTAATGGCATAGAAAGAAGAGCTGGGAAATTTTAGGTAGCAAGTCATAAAATGATTTTATAATAAAAGATAGGATTTTTAGGGACTGGCTGCAGCTTAGGCTTTTTTTTTTTTTTTTTTTTTTTTT